>NW_027169616.1:20000-35828 GCF_036898095.1 Palaemon carinicauda | reverse complement strand
CTATAAAGAAATACAATTTATACAGAAATCCATCTAAAGATGGAGACCAACTGAAAGCTATTTAATTAAAGATAAAAGTACAATAAAACTAGCTCCTATTAGTCTTGCATTTAACTAACTAGTCTAGACTAACTGAAAGCTATTCAACTAAATATAAATATAAGAAATTACAATAAAACTACATTGACACAAAGTATCATTTTGGGGCACACAAAAAGTTTCCATTGTTCCTAATGGTCAACTAAGAATCAAACCAAAAACTATCGAATCTGTCTAGTAAAATGTCCAGTAAATCCAGAATTTAAAGGATCACCCAATTGTCAAAAATTTACTAAGAGCTATATTGCTATCAATATTTCGCTTTTCAAAATTTGAGAGAGAGAGAGAGAGAGAGAGAGAGAGAGAGAGAGAGAGAGAGAATGACAAATTCCTGTTATAATTTTTCAAAGGTCTGCAATTTGCAAGTAGCAAAGTCAAAACCTATATGAAATTTCGTATTGTAAAATGTATGCATAAACTGGAGTACTATTCATCTAATATTTAGCTATAGGCATACAGAAAAGTTTTGACTACAACTGCCTAATTATATCTTTGACAGGTAGCCGGCAGAAATCCTAGTTTGGACCAGTTTTCTGGACGGCAGGGGGCGTGGGGGATAAGTTTCATCAGAAGGTAGTTCTGAGTGAAAAGGTCAGTTCAAGCTAAGACAGGACAGAAGACACAAGCAACAGGGAAGGAGTCCGGCGTGGAACTTGCCAGTAACCATTTCAGTTTTTTGAGGATCTGTGATCAGTGTATCCTATTTACTATACCTAAATAATGCCTAGATTCAACTTAAAGCTTCTTGATTGTGAACTTAAAAACTAACATTCTTTTTAGAGTTGTATAAGTCAATACATGTTTCTTGTGTCCAATCGTTATAACATTTTTTTGTATAATTTGTTTTATTCACATTGTAGCCACATTCTTTGCTATGATTATAAATCTACATAGAATATTTGATTTGTATTTATTGATTTTGTATTTTCAAAGTCAAATACTCTATTGTTTTTTGTAACTTAAGTGGTTGTGTAATCCAAGCTGCTCTATAATACTTAAAACTTCTATTGGTATTCTAAGTTTAATTATATACACCCAGTGAACTTAATTTATTAAAATATTTAACTACTTGAAACTGACAAGAAAAAACCATTGGTTTTTAAAAATATTAGGATTTATTCAACTTTAAATTTCCCTTCATGTCAAGAAATAAAATCCCAATGAAACTGATTAACAGTAAAGAGGACAAAATCTGTTTCCCAGTATTGACAGTAGAAAAGTGTCTACCTAAAAATTTTCAAAGTAGAATTGTCTACTTCAAAATTGTCAATGTAGAAGTGTGTAACTAAAAATTTTTCAAAAATGTAAAACTATGAAATTGTCAAAGTCGAAGTGTGTAACTACAAAACCATGAATAGCCATATAACTCTTGAAAGGTAAACCTGAACACCAAATGAATTAAAATCATGAATTAAAATAATGAATGGCTTTAGAATTGAGAAAAACCCTTGACAATTTCTATTAAAAATAAAACTAAGTCCCTATCTAAAAAAAATGGTAAGTAAATTAATATAAATGTATACGGAGTACTGTATTGTTTTCAAGTACCAAAAAGCTTTTGACTTCTAAAACTAATTAAATCTTCGTGGCAGGAATTCCAGAGTGGACCAGTTTTTGGACAAGCTGAAAGGGGTGGTGGGAGGGGTTAAAGGTGTCGTTAGAAGGTAGTTGGAATGAGAGTGTCAGTCAGGGATTGGAAGTCCCTGAGGAAACAGCTAGCTGAGAGAACACTAGTTTGGGGCCTACCAGTAAAACAAGAATTTTACATGTCCGCATAGTATTTCTGTTATGAAATACCCAATAGTCCAAAAGCCACCTTACACAATGGACATTTCAAACTATTTTCCTTCCTGCACATTTTAAAGATACAAATAAATAAAATTACAATTTTTTCAAGAATCCTTATTTAAATAACAGTAGAAATGTAAAGTTTTCTTCCTAATAAACATTAAAATAGGTCTGTATTCCCAACTTATTACCAATTATGCCAAAATTAACTATGCTGTTAAAAAAGATACTTAACTTATCATTCAATTAAAAACACTAACTGAATCACACAAAAAATATATCACGCAGAAACTAAGAGAAACTAATTAGAGCAATAAAAGAAATTTAGTATAAAACCGGAAGACCACAATACAATGATCTTAGTACCCTGAATGTTACCCAACATGACCTCAATACAAAGATTTTAGAACCCATAAGGTTACCCAACAGAACAATCTCAATACAATGATTTTAGCACCCTTCCCTTAATATTACCCAACAGGATGACCTCGAAACAATGATTTTGGTACCCTTCCCTTAATGTTACCAAACAGGAAAACCTCAACACAATTGTTGAGAGAGAGTGAGAGAGAGAGAGAGAGAGAGAGAGAGAGAGAGAGAGAGACCTATTTAGTACACACCTATCACCGACTCCAAACAATTTTTTTTATGAGATGAATCAACGAAGTATCTAACTAAACACATTCAAGTTAAAATTGATTCCAGTAACCGAGAGAGAGAGAAAGAGAGGGGGGGAGAGAAGAGAGAGAGAGATTCTTCCTTCAAGCCTTATGAATTCACATTACAAGCGCATATTCATAATTGTCAAAACTCGCATATTCATAATTGTCAAAACTCGAAAGGCAACTGAAGTCATATTATTTAACAACCTCTTATAATAAACCATCTTTCCTAACCCTACACAAAGACATTCAAAATTTGCTAATGAGATTTCATTAAGAGCTAGAAATTCGAACAGACTGTACTCTAGTAACCCAATATCAAATCTTAACTGTACTGAGCCTGCCTTCAAAATCAGCAGAACTAATTTGCCTTACAAAAAACCTTCACTGTCTTGATTGACGGACATTGAGAACTATTAATGCAAAATGTCTATTGACTGTACGATTCTAATACGAAATAAATGAGTAAATTATTTCGAAATCCAACAACGACAAAGGAACAAAACTGGCATAAGATTACTAATTAAAATTACAGCAGCATTACAAATGATTGATATAAAGTTTTCTGGCACATTGACATAACACAGCAGCATTACAATAAAGTTTTTTTAAAGAAAAAATGGGGATCCGGAGACGTGTGTAATTTCATGGACAGAACCTACTCAAGGCCCGGGAGACACTGGGTCGTCCAAATAGGCAATTCAACGAATATAGTTACCTCGATAAAATTCCTGCATTGTATGAAACTCTAATACCGAAAGGCCTGAAAGGATTTGAAGGCAGGCGTGCCCTTAATAAAATACCAGAGAGTAAAAGCATTCACTATGAGCTAACAACAATCCCATAATCATTAAAAGCGTCAACTTGATATATTCTAAGAATCTAGTACAGCATAGCAACGAGTAGCAATGACAATTGTCCAGCATAATGAATATCACAATGCAAACTAGAGGTGAGAAATGACAAGACAAAAATTACTTTTTTAAAGAGAGAGAGAGAGAGAGAGAGAGAGAGAGAGAGAGAGAGAGAGAGAGAGAATTAGAATACAATCAGGTAATACTGCGCCGGAGTTGCAATTACAAGAAAACTCTGGAGTTGCACAAAGACAAAAAAAAAAGGACGGGAACAGAAAGGTACACGGACATGAAGCAATAGCAACTACTAAGGGCCAAAGGAACAGTGCACATGACCTATAAAATGCCTACAGTACACCTCATGAGTTGCAACGACAGTAGTATTTCTTGTAGCCCCCAAGAGCATTAGCATTACTGTACTGTTTAAGTAGCGAAATATTTGGGTCAACAAATCACGGAACATGAGAGTGGAAGACATGATGTGCCCAAAGCAGAACAAGGTACGTAAGACTCTTCATTAACTGGTCTTTCTTCTTTAGTCAGTATGCACTGAAGTGTTGAGAGAGAGAGAGAGAGAGAGAGAGAGAGAGAGAGAGAGAGAGAAATGTTTCTTCAACGAAACACTAACGTTTTGCAGGTGTATAATTACCATTAGGCAACGAACACTCCCACCTCGGGTGTTATTTCTCCATTTATTTTATTGCTTGCAAATATTGGCCAATAATCGGGTACCCAATTAGATGTTTATGTTAACAGTGATACTGAAGAATTCTAGAGAGAGAGAGAGAGAGAGAGAGAGAGAGAGAGAGAGAGAGAGAGAGAGCGCGCATTCATAATAGTCAAAACTCGAAAGGCAACTTTGTAGTCGTATTAACAACACATCCTTTTCTAATGAACCCTTTTTCCTAACCTTACCCAAGAGCATTAAAAATTTGGTAATGCGATTTCATTAACAGCTAAGAAACTTGAACTGATTGTACGTTCCTATCCCCATAACAAATCTTAACTGTACTGGGTCTGCCTTCAAAATCAACAGAACAAATTTGCCTTACAACAGACCTTCGCAGTTTTTTTTGTCAGACATTGAGAACTATTAATGCAAAATGTCTATGACTAAAGATTCTAATACAAAATAAAGGAGTAAAATTAATTATTTTGAAGTCCAACGACAAAGAAACAAAACATATATATAATTACTAATCAATATTACAGCAGCATTACAATAGACGGATTTTGAGTTTACTGACATCCTGACATAACACAGTAGCATTACAATAGTGTTTTCTAAAGAAAAGCGGGATCCGGAGATGTGCAGACTTTAATGGACAGAAAGTAAGGACTGGGACACTAATATAGTAATTCGATTAACCTTGCATACAAAATCCCTGCATAGTATGAGGTGCTATTACAAAAGTCTTATATCAAATGCCAGGTAGTAAAAGCGTTTACATTGAGCTAACAGCAATCCCATAACAATGAAAAATGTTAACTTAAAATATTTTAAACTAGTAGGCATAGCAAAGAGTAGCAATGGCAATTGCCCAGCATGATAAATATCACAATGCAAAAGAGATGTGATAAATGACAAGACAAATCCAGAGAGAGAGAGAGAGAGAGAGAGAGAGAGAGAGAGAGAGAGAGAGTGAGTTTCCTCCTTGAATTCAGTTCAGATCATCCAATTGGTCTGGCTACGAAAGCCTAACCTTATAAATTCACATCAGATTCATGCATTCATAATATTGAAAACTCGAAAAAAATAACTTTGCTGACAAATAAAAAAAACAGCTATGCTAAACCTACACAAAAGCCCTTAAAGCTGGCATGATCTTTCATCGAGAGCTAAGCATATTTGAAGACAGTACATCTTATTCCAATATCAAATCAACATCTGTAAAGTCCCTAACTTCAGAATCAACAGAACTAATTAACCTTATAACAAATATTGGCGTCTTCAGTGACTACCAGTGGAAGCTACTAATACAAAATACCCATCGATTACAAGATCTTAATAGGAAAAATGAGTAAGCATCAATGTTTTCACCCTTAAATATGGTCGAGTTAAGAAAAATCACATACAATATCTAACCAAAAATGCAGCAGCATTATATAAAGGGTTTTGAAAGTAACGGGGATCGAGAGATGTATGGAATTCAAGGACTGACACTACGAGTTGGGAGAGAGAGAGTAGGTCTCCAGCGAAGTACTGTATGTGAAGGTATACTGTAGCATTATCATCATTATTATTATTATTATTATTACTATTATTATTATTATTATCTTACTTGCTAAGCTGCAACTCTATTTGGAAAAGCAGGGTGCTATAAGCCCAAGGGCTCCAGACAAGGAAAATAACCTAGTGACAAAAGCAAATAAGGAAAAACTAGAAGGGAAGTTTAACAACAATAATAACATCTTTCAAATATAATTATAAAAACTTGAAAATAACAAGAGGAAGAGAAACAAGATAGAATACTGTGCCCAAGTGTACCCTTAAGCAACTTGATCAACATGGCATTGAGAATGTTCATGAATACATGAAACCCATAAGAGGCTCGAATACAGAAATGCTTTGAAGGCAGGCTTGCCTTATTCTGTATCAAATACCAGGTAGTAAACACTTTCACCTTGAGCTAACCGAAATCCCATAATAACTATAAACGTTGAAATTTGACAATTCCGGGGTATCACAGGCGTAGCAATGACTATCAATGACAACTGGCCAACTTAATATATATCATCAAGCAAAATTGAGGTGTAAAGACAGGAATCCGAGAGAGAGAGAGAGAGAGAGAGAGAGAGAGAGAGAGAGAGAGAGAGATTTTCTCCATTCTTGAAAACACTCCGGCACATCCAATGAGTCCAGCAACGAAAGACAAACCTTATAAATTCACATAGACTCACACACTCCTAATTCTTAAAACTCAACAGGTAACTTTGTCGACTGATTACAAAAACATCCTTTTCTAAACATTCTCTCCTATAACACAAAAGAACATTCAAAGTTAGTAATCATGTTTCATAAAGATCTGAGCAGTTTGAACAGACTGTACGTTGTACGTTCTTATCTCCATAACAATCGTAACTGTAATAAGCTGGCCTTCAAAATAACTTGAACGAATCAGCTTTATAAGAAACCCTGGTATTCTGATAGTGATATTGGTAGCTATTAACAATGTCCACCAACTGTAAGATTCTAATAATAATGAGTAAACAAAATTCCTGAGAGTCCTAACAAAGACAAAGGAAAAAAATGCATACAATAACTAACCAAAAGTACAGAAACAGACTAGAAGTACAGCAAGACACCAAAAGTACAGCAAGTAACCAAAACTACAGAGATGAACCAAAAGTACAGAAATGGAAGAAAAGTACAGCAACTAATCAAAAGTACAGCAGCCAATCAAAAATACAAAAACAAACCAAAAGTACAGCAGCTTACCAAATCAAAAGTACAGCAACCAAATCAAAAGTACAGCAACCAACAAAAAGTACAGAAACTAACCAAAAGTACAGCAACTAAGCAAAAGTACAGCAACCAAGCAAAAGTACAGCAATTAAGCAAAAGTTCAGCAACTAAGCAAAAGTTCAGCAACGAAGCAAAAGTACAGAACCTAACCAAAATTACAGCAACTAACCAACAGAAGGCCTACAGCAATTAACCAAAAGAACAGAAACTAACCAAAAGTACTGCAACTAACCAACAGTATGCCTACAGCAACCAACCAAAAGTATAGAAACTAACCAAAAGTACAAAAACGAAACAAAAGTATAAAAATGAACCAAAGGACAGAAACTAACCAAAAGTACAGAAACGAACCAAAGTACAGAAACTAACCAAAAGTACAGAAACGAACCAAAGTACAGAAACTAACCAAAGTACAGAAACGAACCAATAGTACAGAAACTAACCAAAGTACAGAAACTAATCTAAAGTACAGAAACGAACCAAAGCAACTAACCTAAAGTACAGCAGATAACCAAAAGTACAGAAACGAACCAAAAGTACAGAAACGACCCCAAAAGTACAGAAACTAACCAACAGTATGCCTACAGCAACTAACCAAAATTACAGTAACAAACCAAAAGTACAGCAACTAACCAAAAGTACAGCAGATAACCAAAAGTACAGCAGATGACCAAAAGTACAGCAGATAACCAAAAGTACAAAAACGACCCATAAGCACAGAAACGAACCAAAAGTATGGAAACAAACCAAAAGTACAGAAACGAACCAAAAGTACAGAAACGAACCAAAAGTACAGCAGTATTACAATGAAGAGTATTTTAAGTAACTTGGATAGAGGGATGTGTGAAATTTGATGGACAGAACCTAAGGCTGGGACACACTGTGTGGGTCACTCTCAGAAGTATGTGAAGGAATACTGAAGGGGAACTTGATCAAGCTTACATTGGGAATGTTTAAGAAAAAGGAAACCCTTAAAAATTACTTGCATTGAAGTACAGATATCGAAAGCCTTTGAAGGCAAGCGTGCCCGATATTAACGCTTTCATCTTGAGCTAACAGCAGTCCCATAATTACAAGCGTTGACATTGAGACATTTCAGAAGATTAGTTAGAAGCAACGCATATTGAAGAGACTCAAGTGGCAGATCAAACCTAATGCATAATCGAGGTTGTGAATGACAAGACAAACCACGAGAGAGAGAGAGAGAGAGAGAGAGAGAGAGAGAGAGAGAGAGATTGAGAGAAAACTGTATCGAACCGTAACCAAAAAACTAGCACAACACACTTTACAAAAAGAATCTAATGCACAGCTAAAAGAACAAGCTAGCCTTACTAAGGACTCCCCGAATAAGACGAACGTCAAATACCATAACAAATGCCCTGTACAGGATATTCCGATGCTTACAACAATGAAGTCTCACTTGATGAGGTTATTATTTATTGTTAAGCTACAACCCATGTTGAAAAAGCAGGATGCTATAAGCCCCAAGGGCCCCAACAGGGAATATAGCCGAGTGAGTTAAGGAAACAAGGAAAATTCAAATATTTTAAGAACAGTATCATTAAAATAAATATCTCCTATATAAACTATAAAAACTTTTATCAAAACAGGAGGAAGAGAAATAAGATAGAAGTGTTCCCGAGTGTACCCTCAAGCAAGAGAACTAACCCATGACAGTGGAAGAACATGGTACACAGGATAAGTCAATACCCAAAACTATGTCCTAATATGTCCAGCAATAATAATAATAATTTATCAAACATAACAGAACAAAGTAATTACACCAGATATAATAGTAAACTGTACAAGAAATTCGTCTATTTAAAATAGAAGGAAAAAAAAACAAGAGGAAAAAACCTTGCATGAAAATGACATGGAAACAACGAACTATTCAGTCCACTTCACAGGTACACTGTAGGCACTACGCCAGGTTTCTGCAGCATCTAACAGTGTAACTGTGGTTTTCCCCCCACAGTCGTACCTGGAGACTTAATGGCCTTAATGGACCCAGCTTCGAGCTATATGCTCCAAATGAATGAATACAAACCAACCAACACTAATCTAAAACGAATGACGTAGTAATTATCTATAGGAAACGACACATTGCAACACTTATCAATACTATTAGTAGATTGCAGGACCATACACTCATGAGAGAGAGAGAGAGAGAGGAGAGAGAGAGAGAGAGAGAGAGAGAGACATTAACAGCGGAGATACACGCACAAGCTACATCACTGAATATTTTCCAGGAAACTGGAAGAATGACAACATGGTACCCATACGAAGATGATGAAAGTAACCGTTGTTCATAAATTGCCAGTAGGTCCAACACGCACTTAAAAATTTCCATTAAAATACAGTAATTGTCGGGCAACTTTTATTACCGAATTTCTACGTTTTAAAACTGGATATATTGACGTAAAGGGGTGATATTATGGTCACTAACCCTATCATTGATAACGAAGTTAGGTAAAATTACTGTCGCTTTTATTTAACCGCTACAAACAGTATGTTTTAATGGTGGATTTCCGATTAAAATTACTGGTTTTTTTATCAGTGCACTGTACACTGTAAGAGTACAGGAACAGACTAAAAGGACGGACATACTGTACACTGTACAAGTACATTAGAATAATGATTATTTACTTCCCCTTTAGTACTTATTGAAAAAATTCCATAAAAGTAAGTGACAATCGATGAGCCTAGATTCATAAAGGACAATATCACCTCCCTTCTAAATGGCTGTTTATCTTGTATTATGCAGTACCCGAGATGGTAATTTTATCCGATACAGTGAATTAAACAAGAAAATAGTCTGACTGAAGTAAGCATTGACCCAGATATGAATAGTTCAACTTGCTGGAAATCAATATGGAAGCAACATACTATTTTGGGTAAACAAAACTTTCCTTCATTCTTACTTCTGCAATACAGTCCAAGACCTAAAACTATATTAGAACGTCCATTAACAGAGGAATTAGGACAGTTAACGATATAAGTGGGAGACCTCGAGAGACAAGGTCTAACACAACCTGTGCTAGCACGGTTTAGCATCAAATACTAATCTTATTGAGGAGTGGAAACAGATATCTCTGAAGCAGAGAGAGAGAGAGAGAGAGAGAGAGAGAGAGAGAGAGAGAGAAGAGCCCTCCCCTGATAAATATACCATACCCATGCATGGGGTCTATGTCTCACAACAATATAAACCACAACAGTCACCCTAACTGGGTATTCAATCTCAGGAGATCGCATACAATATACAGTACATAATTAAATAAGTTATCTCTTAATCCTTTAATCGTTCTCGAGAGAGAGAGAGAGAGAGAGAGAGAGATAACTGCCAAATGGTTTGACGACAGCCAAACCTTATAAATGATGTAAGTTCCTATCCTCATATCAATTAATAAGCTGAAATGATGTGCTTTCAAATTCCACAAAAACCAATTAACTTTGCAACAAACCTTTGCAGTTTTGAGTTAACACAAAATGTCCACTGACTGATTAATATTCCAATACAAAAAAAAAGAACAAAAAATAGTAAATATTTTGACCCTTGGAAACAATAGATGAACAAAAATCGCATACAATAAATACCATAAAGTGCAGAAATATTAAAATAAAGTATTTGTAAAGAAAAAAAAATGAGTTAAAACTCATAAGAAAATCCATTGGGCTTATTGGGCTTATGGCATATACAGTATACAGTCCCTCTCCACCCAAGTTCGGACCAAGGAGGGTCAGGCAATGGCTGCTGATGACTCAGTAGATAGAACTATAGGATCCCCCAAACCTCCCATCCTTAGCTCACAAGGTTGCAGCGACTAAAGGAATTAACGAGTATCAGGGACGTTACCACATCGGCCACCCTTATGTATGATATGATCTCAGAATTTCGTATAAGTCTTTCTTTTTGGTAGGAAGTAAGCAACCGTGAACTGTAGGTCTATATAACTGACTAAAGAATTTCGGACAATACTTGAAACCAGTTCCAGTGGCATACTGATTATATGAAAGCAATTTCTGAGATATATGTTTAATGGGAGTTGGAATTAACTACATCTCCGTATTTAATGTTTTGTTTCATTGGGTCAATTTTGTCTTGGGCAAGACTTGAATAATTCGAAAGTTTTTAGTAGAATTTACGAGAGATTTTGGTGTTTAGAGCCAAAGTTTAATGTTATATTAACATTGCCTGTTTTCAGGTGTTAATACTTAGGGTGATATTGTTTATTTTAATGTATTAGTTATTTAGAGTATATATATATATATATATACATACGTATATATGTGTGTATATATATATATATATATACATGCATACATACGTATATATATATATATACATGCATACATACGTATATATATATATATATATAGACACACACACACACATATATATATATATATACATATATATATATTATATATATATATGTATGTGTATATATATAATATTATATATGTATATGTATGTATATATGTATATATATGTATATATATAAATATGTATATATATATATATATATATATAGACACACACACACACACACATATATATATATATATATATATTTATATATATACATATTTATATATACATATATACATACATATACATATATAATATTATATATATACACATACATATATATATAATATATATATATATGTATATATATATATATATATATAGTAGTTTCAACATCCACACAAAGTTGAAAGCAAAACCTAATACATTATATGAAAATTTACATGAGTTATTTAGTGAAGCACACCACGAGAAATGAACTTATAACATGACACAAAAGACCATCGTGGCAGGTGCGAGAGAAATAGGTTTGACAGCTCACTTCCTGTCTATTGTGTAAATGTCAACAAAACTCAGCGCTAATTGATATGGGGTGGTAGGGGGGAGAGACACCCGGGTAGGTAACAGGCTTGGAGAAAGGAAGGGTGGCCGGGCGGAGGGCCATAACTTGTTGGGCCATGAACGACGGGCCACCCTATGGCCCCACTGGGCCATTTCACGTGGCTACGGAGTGAACGGGGGTTTAGTGAGGTGATAGGTTTACAGCTCTCTCAGCAAACTGAGATTAAATAGTGTTAAAATGTGATGATAAACGAAATGAAAACACGAAATAAAAGGAATACAAGGAGAGAGAGAGAGAGAGAGAGAGAGAGAGAGAGAGAGAGACCAGGGAGGAAATTTAAAAGACATATTTTATGATATACACAAAAATCGTGTCTTTTTATTGCAGTTATTCAAACTAAAATGAAAATACCGAATGCTTGTAAATCATTATATATATATATATATATATATATTAATGTTCTGAAATGTGGTTTCTATTCATACAACTTATCAATCTGGCACAGCTTCTAAATCCATTAAATGCACCTCTATTGACAGCACAGATCAAGCATTAAATATCACCGAAGTTAAATTAGTCTTATGTAATACAATATATCAATCTAGAGTTCCCTTGCTCGAGGGTACACTCAGGCACACAATTGTATCAGTTTCCTTATTTCCTTTCCTCACTGGGCTATTTTGACTGCTGGGGCCATGATGCTTATAGAGACCTGCTTTTCCAACTAGGGTTTTAGCCATGCTAATAAAAATAATAATAATAATAATAATAATAATAATAATAATAATAATAATAAGATAATTATAATATAATATTAATGATAATAATAAAACGAATTACCCTAGTGGATTGGAGTGTCTAGACATGGTAGGAATAGTAGAAACTGGATTTTCCACGTCTATACTGGCCTTTAGACAAACAGCAAAGAAGAATAACCTGTTTAATGACAACATATGGTGAAGATTTACGAGCCCAATGAGTCTAATAAAATAAATAATTCTTATTGATAAAAAAAAAAGTTAAAATTAAAACCTGTTATTAATAGATTATTAAATTTAACCTTTCAAACCCACATTTGTTAGAAACATCCAAAACTTAAAACCAGAAAAACTCGGCATCAGAAAGTTTTCACCTTCACAATTATGTTTAAAAAATAGTATATTTATATAATTATTGCAGATGGTTAAAGTAGTTCCACAACCACTGCACTTGAGGTCAGTTTCATGGTGTGCACATGAAAAACCCCATGTTAATTTTGCATGACCAATGCGAAATCGTGGTAAAATTAATGATCATGAACTTAGCATTCACCAATACATAGGCAGAACAAACTCAATCCTACCACACCAGCATGTAACAAAAGTGTACATGATTTAATTACCCGATAAAGATAGAACAAAAATGTCACAACCGAAAATTTAGCCTAAATTATAAAGGTCATCTTGCAAGACTTAGAAATTTTCTACAAATATAAGTTAAACTATAACCTACACTAGAATAGGAAAACAGGGGCCCTGCATATCATACCTTGATATACTGTAGACCTTGATATAAGAGAGCCTAAAGAAATTAGATTTATGTTCAACTGGCATTGTCTAAAAGACGAAAACAGACCTTATAAGGGCGATTGATAGTCCACAAAATCCTGGATAAAAGGACACTTGAAACAGGCCTAAGTCATATTGTGTGAGAGAGAGAGAGAGAGAGAGAGAGAGAGAGAGAGAGAGAGAGAGATTACTGAACACTTCTCGTCCTCCCAACCCGTGAGAAACGTGAATGAAAACCAACTATAAACTAGCATTAAGCCTCAGGAGTAGGCAAGGAATGGACACAATTTAAACAAGTGAAATTCCGTTTTGACAGCATGTTGAATCTGGGAGCAGGGCTGGGCTGCTACCTCACAATGCAGGAAAGGTTAACAGATTGGATAGCAAGGGTTCAACATGAAATCTTGAGGGGAATTAAAAGTAAAAGGGAAAAGTACTAAAGCTTTTAAGACGAAAGGAGACGCAGACACTGAGGTCAGCGCTGTTGCATGACCACACACGGTGTCCTTTAACAATAAAGGATTCCCCTTTTGCAGAACGGATTGTAACCTACCTTCCCTTACTGGAGTGTTGAAATAACTAACATACTCGAATAGCGTACATTATATATATATATATATATATATGTGTGTGTGTGTGTGTGTGTAAACCTCCTACATATGCAGTAAAAGCATACTTTATTTCATACAAAACAGGGAACTTCTTACAACTTACAAAGACTATACATATATTGTATATGCATATAAACCTATAAATTGGTGTATATATAAGTATAACAATTTATGCATAATTTACTGTATAAACATGTACAGTACACTAATGTGTATGTATGTACAAACAGCGCGGTGATGAAAACTGAACCTTATGCATGAATAAAGACACGTCTGGACAGTGGACTAGAACGGCTGTTTTTTTGTTGATCTTGTTATCTGTATGTCCCAAGTTGGTGTCCTATATGCCTTCATCTCAAGATCTATAGCTTCCCTTCTG
This sequence comes from Palaemon carinicauda, assembly GCF_036898095.1. NCBI lineage: Eukaryota > Metazoa > Arthropoda > Malacostraca > Decapoda > Palaemonidae > Palaemon > Palaemon carinicauda. Next base: position 21,551 of record NW_027169616.1, on the reverse strand, counting down.
TTTATCTACTTTTAAAATCTCATTAAGGCTATATAAAACGGCGCTGGGGCCTATGAGGCTATTCAACTACAAGACTGTAACTGTTATAAAACCAGAAAATTAAGAAGTTGGACAGCAAGAGGGAAGAAATTAAATAGGAAGGAGGAAAATTAGAAGGATATGAAGGTCTTAATAGCAGACGAAGAAATGCTCTGAAGACCAGAGAGAGAGAGAGAGAGAGAGAGGAGAGAGAGAGAGAAGAGAGAAATGTGCTCATTGAAATAGGCATGAGAAGGGATTGTATATAAGTTTTGCAAAACATACAGAATATCCGTGAGGCGCACTGTGCATGATTGCATGAGGATAACTTAAGGGAAATAGTTTTTTTTTCTTTAATGCAATAAAAACAGTGATTATCAAAATAACCTAAATTCGACAAAAACAATTGTGTACAAGGAAACGGAACTTGTTCAAGATGTCTGTCAGTACCCACAGACACATCCAAACTAAGGTAACGAATATCACCTGAGAGAGAGAGAGAGAGAGAGAGAGAGAGAGAGAGAGAGAGCAGCCCATTCATGCGCGTGGCAGTTTCTTCGACTTTTACCAAAAAGTTTCTTGACTTTGACCTTTGCAAAGATTATAAAGTTATAAACAAACAATGACAAACTCCTTCAAATCGGTTGAAAAAGACAACTCAGTATTTTCGATAAATTACATTTAACCGGCTTATAATCAAGGTTACTCTGTAACCAGCCCTTCCTTACCAATAAAAAGCCATATGCGCGCACATGTAGACACGAAACTGTCTTTAATATTTATAAATGAGACTCCCAAATCACCTTTTACAAGAAAAGATTCTCCTGTAATAATGTATTAAAAGTAATTAAACGATACAAAATGAAATACTATATATACATACATACATATATATACATACACATATATAAATATATATTCATATATATATAAATATGTATACATATACATATATATACATAAATACATATATGTGTATATATATATACATATATATGTATGATATATATACATACATACATATATATAAACATATATAGACATAATATATATATATAATATATATATAATATATATACATAAACATACATATATATAAACATACATATACATAAAATACATGTACATACATATATATACATACACATATACATACATACATATTTACATAAATATATATTCATATATATATAAATATGTATACATATACATATATATACATAAATACATATATGTGTATATATATACATATATATGTATGATATATATATACATAAATACATATATGTGTATATATATATACATATATATGTATGATATATATATACATACAGCAGATTTCTTAGCTCCAAAGTTATCTGTTATTTTGCGCAAGTTAGCAAGAAGAGGAGCTTTCAGCACTAGTTGGAGAATTGGTAATGTTACTCCTCTATGTAAATGTGTTTGTGGTAGCTCAAGTCCCACTGATTACCGCCCAATTTCCATAACTCCCATATTATCTAAAGTTTTTGAACGTCTTCTGGCAAAACGTCT
>NW_027169616.1:12500-15000 GCF_036898095.1 Palaemon carinicauda | reverse complement strand
GGAGACGATGGTTGACAGTAGCTAAAAATAGATTCTTGAGGCTGGTGAAGGGAGGAACGAGGCCGTTGAATAAGCAGAATAAGGAAAGGGAATAGAGTCGTAGATATAATGGAATGAAAAGGACTAGGGTGATGAGAATGATTTAGATGTGTTAAATAAGACGGAATTCGTGATAAGTATAGAGATATACCGAATGATACTGATAGTTTGCATTAGGGAGATTGTTAGCAAAAGTTCGTAATCTGGTTCGGAGAGAGAGAGAGAGAGAGAGAGAGAGAGAGAGAGAGAGAGAGAGAGAACCCCAAAGAACACTGCTCCTCTTCGCCACTAACCAAATCTCAATCAAATCCTTTGGTTCTAAACAAAATTGCTTTTTTCGGCCTGGAAAATCAGTTCTGTAGTTTTATGACGCATGTAAAATAGTCACACTTGGCTGGTGCGTGAATGATGGTGTCGAACAGGAAATTTGATATCTATATGTTTATTTTCTTTTACTGGCTTTATATATTTCGTAATAATGTTACCCTGAACAGTTCCATGGACATCAAATAACAATAACAACAACAACAACAATAATAATAATAATAATAATAATAATAATAATAAGTTTGGTTGAAAGTAATTGCTCCCTTTCCTGTTGTTCTTAACGAAGTTCATTACGAAATTATCGCCACTGAGACAGTAGTTATTATTATTATTATTAGATCATATCATAACTTGACTTTATAGCCAGCTTTAAATTGTCATATTGTCTTGGTAATAACAACCAAATTTCAATTCAAGAGAGAGAGAGAGAGAGAGAGAGAGAATTTTTAAGATGAAACTGCAAATACGATCAATTAAAGATTGTCTTTCATTACTAATGAACTTTCAATGAGGGGAAAACTTTTAAAGTTTTTAAAAGCAGTTTATATATATATATATATATATATATATAAATATATATATATATATATATATATATATTATATACTGTATATACAATATAATATTCAGATACAAAACCTAATTTTATAACCGCCACGATAAACATGGTGGTAGTTAAGTTGTTTATAAAATCCTTTATCAATAGTCAGAAGAATTGTCTGAAGAACATACATATACTCTGGAGTTAAGACATTGCAATAACTTCAAACCAAAACAAATCAGACGAAGATTCGAGACTATTTTCAATGATGCACAATTATAAAAAAAGAATCATGCTATTTCAAATCAAGATCATTTGCTAATAAAAGCTAAGTGATTGAAGATTGTAGAATAAGTCGGCCTGTGGCAATAAAGTTTCTTGCTTTTGGGCAGATTGTGGGGAGGGGGGGGTATTGGAAGGGGATGGAGTGAAGGGGCAGCTAAGAAGGAGGTGAAGTAGGATTTAATGACTGGATTCAGGAACCCGTAGTTGAGGGAGGCAAATTAACCAGAGGTGGATTATAAGCCCAGAAGTAATTTGACTACTTCGTTAATGACACCTTTTTTTTCATCATTTCTGTTTGACTCATTCCTTTAATATCCGAAATGGATAACATGAAACTTTGGATTACGGTTATGTGTGTTGCATCTTAGGAAGTATAACCACGAAGTGACTTTAACAATAAGATAACAATAAAAACAGAAAATTATAAAAAACTTAACAAATCAAGCCAGGTAAATACATTACGTGTTATGTTAACAAGAAGGCCATTACAACATACTGAGAGAGAGAGAGAGAGAGAGAGAGAGAGAGAGAGAGAGAGAGAGCAGGAAAGATGAAAAGACGTAGATGGAAAAGACCAAAAGGTTTAAAGGTATCTCATGAGTGGCAAAGGCAAGCCCCTACCACCCTAGCTAGGACCAAGGAGGGCAAGGCAATGGATACTGACGACTCACAAATTAAGACCTATAGGCTCAGCAAAAACCCCCATCCTTAGCTCACAAGGATGGTGAAGTGCAGGATGCCATACGCCCATGGTCCCCACCGGGAAAATAGCCCGGTGAGGAAAGGAAACAAGGAAAAATAAAATATTTTAAGAACAGTATATAACATTAAAATAAATATTTACTATATAAACTATAACAACATTAACAAAACAAAAGGAAGAGAAACAAGATAGAATAGTGTGCCCGAGTGTACCCTCAAGCAAGAGAACACTAACCCAAGACAGTGGAAGACCATGGTACAGAGGCTATGGCACTACCCAAGACTAGAGAACAATGGTATGATTCTAGAGTGTCGTCTTCCTAGAAGAGCTGCTTACTATTAGGAGTTCTACAACTCCAAAGTGGGAAAAGCTTCAAAGCGCAAAACATGTTTAGAAAGGGACAAAAGTTGGCAAAAATCGAAAGAAAACTATACAAAATAATCAAGTCAATCCCAGCATAAACATAGAACGTTATCCTCGCCTGAAGGGACTCCAAATCTTTCTTTCAACTGCGAGGCTAAATGTCAATAGAAGCCTGTGGTGATAGCTGCTGTCGTCTAAACGAAAGTTATGAAAGTCAATAACAATAAGGAATTTATCTTCTA
>NW_027169616.1:0-7500 GCF_036898095.1 Palaemon carinicauda | reverse complement strand
TATTATTATTATTATTATTATTATTATTATTATTATTATTATTATTATTATTATTATTATTATTATTATCATTATTTCCTTCAAAGCTACAACCCTAGTTGGAAAAGCAGGATGATATAAGCACAAGAGCTCTAACAAGGAAAAGTAGCCCAATGAAGAAAGGAGAGAAATAAACAAACTGAAATATTAACAAATCAAAATCAATGCACTTTTAAAATAGCAATACAAAATCCATTCTCTCTCTCTCTCTCTCTCTCTCTCTCTCTCTCTCTAGAAAACACACATACATATATGCAGTATATATATATAAATATATACAGTATATATATATATATATATATATACACATATACATAAAACAATTACTAATTGCATAATTTTTCTTGTGTTTTTGCATGTATTGGACAGAGATAAAATAAGGGGTGTAATTGATTTGTTTAGCTAAAGATAAGACCCATCAATATATTCAACACCATTCCTTTGCCCATTGCAAGTGTCAATGATAGCTAGGTAATGAATAAAGAGATAAAATCTCAAGATCAGTATCAATGTTGAAGTACTGTAGATCTGTATTAGCTGCACGTTTGAACTTCTGATATTGTCAATAAATAAAAAAACTATTAATCATATACCATACTACCATATTTAAGGTATAGAAAAATAATATATATATATATATATATATATATATATAAGAACCCACTGTCCTTCCTATCAACACCAGTAAACAGGATGAAGAAAAACCCTACATTCACAAAACGTTAAAACTGCGTATAACATTGAACCTTGCATACATACTGTATATAATTCCTACACAAACATACACATGGTATGCTTTCTCTTTATACACGTAAATGCAGCGTTTCACCATACATTCCCAGCCTCAATATGCCAACTATAACACCAGAATTAAGCTACTATAAACGATATAACACTTTTATTCGGGTTAGTACCATAGCCTCTGTACCATGGTCTTCCACTGTCTTGGGTTAGAGTTCTGTTACGTAGATTAGCTAGCAATAATAATAATAATAATAATAATAATAATAATAATAATAATAACAATGGGTTGTCCTCTATGTGCTTATGCAGGTTGGAATGAAAATTTACGAGAGAGAGAGAGAGAGAGAGAGAGAGAGAGAGAGAGAGAGAGAGAGAGAGAGACTGTCCTGATTTGATAAGTAAAGAATAAACATAGATCAGCCTCATACCAAAACTGTACTAAGAAATTTGTCAAAGCTGTAATAAAAATAGAGGTTCTAGAGGGTTATTTCTCTTCCTTTCCTCACTGGACTATTTTCACTTTAGGAGCCCTTAGGCTTATAGCATCTTACTTTCCAACGAAGGTCACAGCTTAGCTTGTAATAATAATAATAATAATAATAATAATATTAATAATAATATCTGGGGTTTGGAAAAATCTCTCAAATTTTGAAACTAAATCCAGCACCAATTATAGTGAAGTATCACAAAATGCAAGAAAAAATATCTGACGAAATTAAAGCTGGTAATGGTGGATGGCTCCTTAATCTGCTAAACAACAGTGCATGTCACATTCAACCTTCTACTTATTGAATTTAAGAGCAGTAAAACTTCAACAGATATGAAAAAATATTCATCTTTTAAGAAGTCTCACTTAGTAATGAAAAATGACAATTTTCCCCGAAGTACAAATATATGAAAGACTTTAAAAATGATTTTAAATGAAGTGAGAACATTAGTTAACATATTGAACCTTTGAACGGATTGAAAATCACTGTATTATTATTATTATTATTATTATTAGCTAAGCTACAACCCTAGTTGGAAAGGCAGGATGCTATAAGCCCAGAGGCTCCAACATGGAAAATAGCCCAGTGAGGAAGGTAAAAAGGAAAATAGAATATTCTAAGAAGAGTAACAACATAAAAATAAATGTCTCCTATATAAACTATACAAACTTTTACAAAACAAGAGGAAGAGAAATAAGATAGAAAAGTGTGCTCGAGTGTAAGCTCAAGCAAGAGAACTCTAACCCAAGACAGTGGAAGACCATGGTACAGAGGCTATAGTACTACCCAAGACTAGAGAACAATTGTTTGATTTTGGAGTATCCTTCTCCTACAAGAGCTGCTTACCATAATATCAAGATATCAATCACAACTGAACTCAAACTTCTATTTAAAGGTTTAAATACCGATCATGAATGGCAGGGGCAAGGGACAGTGACATTACGCTAGCGAGCAGGACAATGGCCTAGAGACTAACCATATATGCATATGATCACCACCCAATATCCAATCAAACTAAGACCAAGGACTACCAGACAATGGCTACTGATGACCCAGCAGATACTAATAGGCTCCCCAAAACAGGATGCTCAGGTTATAGAAACCAAAGGAACTAACGAGTTTTAGTGGGCATTCACTACACAGGCCAGTACAACCCTCCCATAGACAAAATGCTTGAGATAAATGTGCACAGTTCACGACAAATCAAAACGATACGCAATTATGAGAGAGAGAGAGAGAGAGAGAGAGAGAGAGAGAGAGAGAGAGAGGGGGCATCCACCCATCCTACCTCCTACCCAACATCCTTGCGTGGTTCCTTCCCTCCCCCCCCCCAAAGGCGTTGGGCAAATCTAGTTCAAAACCTTTAATTAAAGAGACTGACGAAATAGCCAGACATATCTACAAGCCACTAGAGAACGTAGCATAAAATAGAAATTTATCAATGATTACCAATTTCACAAAACTGCGACGCAAAGAAATGGTTAGTAAAATGCCACTGAGGTCTAACTGGAGAAATAAACCAGCCCAACTCCCGAATTGCACTAAGAGGAAAAGAGGTTGCACATCAAGAAGGAAGAAATACGTTGCAAATGACAGCCATTTTCCCATTCAAATAGGTTTGACCTTTTTTCTTTAATGGTCGAATCAGACAACACACTTTGCATTATTATAATTATTACTTGGAAAGCAACAACCCTAGCTGGAAAAGCAGGACGCTAGAAGCCCAAGGGCTCCAACAGGGTAAATAGCCCTGTGAGGAAAGGAAATAAAGAAATAAACTAATTATTATTATCATTATTATTACTTGCTAAGCTACAACCGTAGTTGGAAAAGCAGGATGCTATAAGTCCAGGGCCTCCAACAAGAAAAATAGCGCAGTGAGGAAACGAAACAGGAAAATGAAATATTTTAGGAACAATAACCATATTAATATAAATATTTCCTATAAAAACTATACCAAAACTAGAAGAAGAGAAATATGATAGAAGTGTGCCCGAATGTACCCATGAGCAAGAGAACTCTTAACCAAAGAGGCACTACCCAAGACTAGAGAACAATGGTTTGATTTTGGAGTATCCTTCTCCTACAAGAGCTGCTTACCATAATATCAAGATAACCACAATTAAACCAAAAAATTCAGTTTAAAGGTCTAAATGCCGATCATGAATGGCAGGGGCAAGGGACAGTGATATTATTACCCTAGCGAGCAGGACAATGCCCTAGAGACTGACCATATATGCATATGATCACCGCCCAATATCCACTCAAGGTAAGACCAAGGAGTGCCAGGCAATGGCTGCTGAAGACCCAGCAGATACTTATGGGCTCCCTCAAAAACTCCATCCTTGGCACACAAGGATGGTGAGGTTACAGCAACCAAAGGAACTAACGAGTTTTAGTGGGACTTAAACGCCAGGATAGCAATAACCAGTCAGGGATGTTACCACATAGGACACCACAACCCTCATATAGACGAAATGCTTGAGATAAATATGCAAAGTTAACGACAAAGCGAAACGATACATTATGTGTGTGTGTGTGTGTGAGAGAGAGAGAGAGAGAGAGAGAGAGAGAGAGAGAGAGAGCAAGCATCCACGCATCCCATCCCCAACCCAACATCCTTACGTGGTTCCTTCCCTCCAAAAGGCGTTCGGCAAATCTAGTTCAAAACCTTTAATTAAAAGAGAGACTGACGAAATAGCCAGACATATCAAAAAATACATTAATCATATAGAAAATATTTGCACAAATATACGTTGCGTTCAGAAATGCCTAACAACAAAATGTCAATATGACAGTACATCACCGAGATGGTATTTTCACCACCTATTTTAATCCTTTGAGCAGTGCACCAGAAATTGCTCAACCTGTCACCCACCTATAACAGTGATCACACATTGGTTGGTACACTGCTTCCAACTCAGATGAAATGGAGTGTTTATAATTATCCTTTACATAAACTAATCTTACGATACTTAACTAATATATAAGTGTACAAAACAGCAAAATTGATTGGAGTTGATCCAACATACATACAAGCATACACATGCATGTATGAGAGAGAGAGAGAGAGAGAGAGAGAGAGAGAGAGAGAGAGAGATGGAATCTAAACAACCAATCCCTTAGCAATCACCAGCCCACCCTAACTGACGCCCCTGAACCCCTTTCAAGTGCCCCTACCTTCCGTCATCACGCTTTTCAACATCATTTTCCAAAGACCGGAATGTGATAAATAGCGAATAGCCAGAAAGGGCGTGTACATCCCGTAGAGTTTATCAGTTTTCCATTTCGTACATAATCAACATTATTTTCATAAGACCGAACATGTTCTTAAAATACTTTTGACTTTGACCCTTCTTAACTATGTGAAATGCTTCAGTCTTTCCTTGATGGTTAGTGGCATAATAAGATACGCGCATGTTACAATGAGATGTTGAAGATCAGTTGCTAATATTATTGTGTATTTACAATAAGGTTAACTACACTATTTAGAGATTAATTAAAATTTCATTAGACTTCTAACCGAAAATCATAAATATTTGAGAGAGAGAGAGAGAGAGAGAGAGAGAGAGAGAGAGAGATACATTTTATAATATATACATATATATATATATATATATATACATATATATATACTGTACATATATATACGTATATATAATATATATAATATACATATATATACGTATATATATATATATATATATACTGTACATATATATACTGTATATATATTATATATATATATATATATATACGTATACTGTACATATATATACTGTATATATATTAAATATATATATATATATATATATACACATTATATATATATTACTGTGTATATATATATATTATATATATATATATATATATATATATACTGTACATATATATATAATATATATATACACACACACAATGCACAATTACTTTCAATATAACACATATCAATTCATACTAAACAGTGAGCATCTTACGAAATTAATGCAACTCCTCTTATGCCACGTATTGAGGGTATGATGGCATTCATATATAGGTCTAGAAATTGCTTGATATGTAAACCCGAGACCAGTCGGCAAGTAAACGAAAGTTTTACATCCAAACATAACAACAACTACTACAAATTACTATTTTGAGAGAGAGAGAGAGAGAGAGAGAGAGAGAGAGAGAGAGAGAGAGAGAAGCCTATTATTATTATTATTACTTGCTAAGCTAAAACCCTAGTGGTAAAAGCAGGATGCTATAAGCCCAGTGGCTTCAACCGGGAAAATAGCCCAGTGGGGAAAGAAAACAAAAAAAACAAAATATTTCAAGAACGGTAACATTAAAATAAATACCTCCTATATAAACTATAAAAACTTTAAAAAAAAAAAACCAAAGAAAGAGGAAGAAGATAGAATAGCATGCGCGAGTGTACCCTTGAGCAAGAGAACTCCAACCCAAGACAATGGAAGGCCATGGTACAGAGGCTATGGCACTACCCAAGACTAAAGAACAATGGTTTGATTTTAGAGTGTCCTCCTCTCTAGCAGTAGTATCTCAACGGGTGGCTGGGGCCCTGGCCAACCTACTACGGGGTTTAGACCTGTAAGAATTGTAGGCCTCTAATGGTAGGCCTAATTATTGATTTATATAAAGGTTTTTGCTTTAATCTCACTACAAATATTTTTATATCGTGGATTACATCTGTATATGAAAGGTTTCATTAATTAAGGTCAGGTTTCGAATGTAAAGGACAACTTAATTTTCGATTCTAGTGTGTTTCTGGCTTTTCTTAGAGAGAGAGAGAGAGAGAGAGAGAGAGAGAGAGAGAGAGAGAGAGAGATAAACCCTTGAGCACGTTGATATGTTTAGAAGAAAAAAATATGGATAATAGATTAAAACAAAAGATATCAAAATCTTTCTTTCCATTATCGAGTCTAAATGCGTATTATATAACTGTGTGATAACTACTTTCTAGTGTCGTTCAAATGGAAGTTCTATAAACCCAATAGCTATAAAAAAAATATTTCATGGAATCTCCAAACTATACGAGAATTACCTGAAATTCAATACAATTGGGACCATCATATAAAATAACCTTATTAACAGGAAAACAAGTCACATCTCGCAGGAGCCAGATTCCTAACGGCATGTGCAACAATTTGGCTTCATTATCCCACATAAATTACATTAATTCTTCGTTAGCCGTGATGAAATATACCTCAGATGTACAGAATTTACTTCAGAAATATTATCAGAGAAACAAACACGAAACCTTTCCAGAGGTTTAAAAGTTTGAAGGCCACACATGAACGGCAGAGGCAAGGGAGAGTGATTTTACCCTATCAAGCAAGACATAAGCCTAGAGATTCATCATATAATACATTATGATTAGCGCTCAAGCCCCCTCTCCACCTAAGCTAGGAACAATGAGGGCCAGCCAATGGCTGCTGATGAGTCAGCAGATAGGCCTATAGACACCCCCATACACCCAAATCCTTAGCTCACAAGGATGGTGATGTTACAACGACCAAAATAACTAACAAGTTTGAGGGGGACTCGAACCCCAGTCTGGCGATCACCAGGCAAGGATGTTACCACATCGGCCACCACAACACATTTGCCAGGTTACGTATATTGGAATTTAGAGTAAAACACCAATTTACAGTTTCTTCATGAGAGAGAGAGAGAGAGAGAGAGAGAGAGAGAGAGAGAGAGAGAGACCCAATCACCAAAAGGATTCTAAAATTCATTAGAAAAAATCGAAAGCATTGGTGTTAAAGCAGACTTTTAGAATCAAGATTTGAAATACCAATTATGTATTTGGAATCAACCAATATTCAAATTGACTTAATGAATTTATAAACGTAGCTCTGTGCTGGGGGTGTTTCACGAGGGAAGATATGAAGGCAGACAACAAGATGAAATTAAGATTATAGCATTTAGGCCAACGTGGTTATGAAATTCAATTAATCAATGTTAACAGATTAATAAAATACATTAATCATATAGAAAATATTTGCACAAATATACGTTGCGTTCAGAAATGCCTAACAACAAAATGTCAATATGACAGTACATCACCGAGATGGTATTTTCACCACCTATTTTAATCCTTTGAGCAGTGCACCAGAAATTGCTCAACCTGTCACCCACCTATAACAGTGATCACACATTGGTTGGTACACTGCTTCCAACTCAGATGAAATGGAGTGTTTATAATTATCCTTTACAAAACTAATCAAAA
>NW_027169615.1:20000-22500 GCF_036898095.1 Palaemon carinicauda | reverse complement strand
ATTGTCGTGGTTGTTTTTGTTGTTGTTCAAATCGTGTAAATATTCTTATAGAAGAAGCCTTCAAGCAAGGTTACGAAGAAAACGTTGTCGATATGTATGTAGAATAATAAGAAAACAAGCAGGTAGAATAACCACATACGACACAATGCCATCTTGAGTTAAATTAGTGAACTAAAGTAGGTTGCAAAAAATAAAATAAATCTTTTGTTGCATAATTTAAAGGTTGAAGAACATGCCCTTGAATACATAACTCATATGAGCACTAAAGCATCTGCGTCTCGTTAGGACAGGAAATCCTAAATCTGGCCTGGGATCTCTGCGGTCAGTCAGTGGTTTCTAAAGTTCGGCTAAACCAGGACCCACATGTCCTTGGGCCCAAAGACCAACAGAATAGATCTTGCCTGGACCTCACTGACTTACAGAATCAGATGTTCTTCCTCAACACTAACCAGGATCTACATGTCGTGGGCCAGCTGCCCAAGACCTACAGAGTAGGTTTGCCTGGTTTGTAGGTCTTTCCTGGTCTGTAGGTCTTTCCTGGTCTGTAGGTTTTGCCTGGACCTCACTGACTTAAAGAATCTGAAGTTCTGTCTCACCACTAATCAGGACCTACATGTCGTGGGCCCGCTGCCCAAGACCTACAGAATAGGTCTTGCCTGATCTGTTGGTCTTTTCTGGACCTCGCTGACTCACTCCCACCATGGCTTTTAACAAGCAAGAGGTCGGTACCGTGGTGGCGAGTTCCTACTTGAGGGGTCTCCTTATTTGAGGTGTCTCTATTCTTTGCTCAAGTAGCCGCCATATTAGGATCCTTCCCTCAGGGCCGTCGGTGTGGTTTATGAGGTTGAAGGACTCGGAGGTGTCGACCCGACCCTCTTTATATTTGTTATAGCTTCAAGGACACTTAAAACTAGTTGAGTGTGAGGTAGAGGTTTGTGTATCGCTCAACTAGAGGTGATTATTTTTCTGATTTATTATTATTATTTATTATTATTATTCATTTTTTTATTATTTATTATTATTTATTATTATTTATTTATTATTATTATTATTATTATTATTATTATTATTATTATTATTATTGCTTGCTAAGCTACAACCGTAGTTGGAAAAGCAGGATGCTAAAAGCCCAAAGGTTCCAACAGGGAAAATAGCCCTGTGAGGAAATGAAATAAGGAAAATTAAATATTCTAAGAACAGTAACAATATTAAAATAAATATTTCCTATATAATCTATACAAATATGAACGAAACAAGAAGAGAAATAAGATAGAATAGTATGGCCGAGTGTACCCTCAAGCAAGAAAACTCTTAACACAAGACAGTGAAAGACCATGGTGTAGAGGCTATGGCACTACCCAAGACTAGAGAACAATGGTTTTATTTTTGAGTGTCCTTCTCCTAGAAGAGCCTGGTGACTATTCATGCATGTTTGATTGCGTTTTGGTTTGAACATATTTATTTGCAGCAATTTTTAGGCTCAAGAACAATTGAGCATTGAACTTTACGCACGCTCTTGACCTTGGAATACTGTGCTCAACCTGCTAATCATGTACTGTAATCACTGGTGTTATTACATATTTTATTTTTCACTGATGTCATAAGGGTAACAACACTCTACCCTTATTGTAACTGCATATGGCTCTTGCTGAAATAAAGAATGTTATTATTATTATTATATTATTATTATTATTATTATTATTATTGTAACTGTATATGGCTCTTGCTGAAATAAAGATTATTATTATTATTTATTATTATTATTATTATTATTATTATTTATAATTTTTATTATTATTATTATTTATAATTTTTATTATTATTATTATTATTATTATTTATAATTTTTATTATTATTATTATTATTATTATTATTATTATTATATTCATGTGATCGCATTGTATTATAAGGTGAGCATTTCTTAGGTTGAAGTCAATCATGAATGATAATTACAATTTACACGACTCCCCAGACTTATTTTGAAAGACGATTTAAGTAAATTAGCTGAAGAAAATATTTGGAAAAATTCCGTTCTTGAAATATGCATTTATTTTTCATAAAACCAAATGATGATAGAATCCATATCTTCATTTCGTGTTAGGATTCGATGATAGTCTTATCTGCACTATCTCTGGTATCTCTATAAACATGAGAATTATAAAAGTCATACTTTTGAGGGGTAGTGCACTCTGTGCACCTCCCGTAGTCACTGTAGTCATTACTCTATTATTATTATTATTATCATTATTATTATTATTATTATTATTATTATTATTATTATTACTTGCTAAGCTACATCCCTAGTTGGAAAAGCAGGATGCTATAAGCCCAGGGGCTCCAACAGGGAAAATTGCCCAGTGAGGAAAGGAAACACGGGAAAATAAAATATTTTAAAGAGGAGTAACATAAAAATAAATATTTTTTATATAAACTATAAAAACTTTAACGAAACAAGAGGAAGAGAAATTAGATAGAGTAGGGTCCTTGCAACGTCCCTGC
>NW_027169615.1:10000-15000 GCF_036898095.1 Palaemon carinicauda | reverse complement strand
TTATATCATAATCAGTATCATCATTCTCTCTCTCTCTCTCTCTCTCTCTCTCTCTCTCTCTCTCTCTCTCTCTCTCTCTCTCTCTGGGGCATAACCTGGGCATTTGTATGATGTTAATCATCATAATTTTTATATCATCATAATTCAGTGCCATTGTTGTTATAATAGATATTATTAGTGATATTGACACTACTACTACTACTATTATTATTATTATTATTATTATTATTATTATTATTATTATTATTACCCAAGCTACAACTTTAGTTGGAAAAGCATGATGCTATAAGCACAAAGGCACCAACAGGGAAAAATAGCCCAGTGAGGAAAGGAAATAAGGAAATAAATAAATGATGAGAACAAATTAACATTAAATCATTCTACAAACAGTAACAACGTCAAAACAGATATTTAAACTATAAAAAGACTAATGTCAGCTTGCTGCTACTACTACTACTACTACTACTACTACTACTACTACTACTACTACTAGTAATTTAATGGATTTATATTGATAATCATTTTAATATTAATAAAACTAATATTAACTAACAATGAATACAATAGCGAAAAAAGAAAAACATGAACAATATTAAATCCTTTAGCCTAGCATGCTGTCTAATGTTCGGAAATTGTTGGATCAGTTTGACGGTCGTTACCAAAGTCGTTTGGCGTGGATGGTTCACATTGGTGGGGGTCGTATGTTGATCCCTGAGATTTGCAGGAGGGGGATTTAGACCCCCCCCCTCCCCCTAACCCCCTTTCATTTGACTTGGCTAAAGGCATGTTTTAGGTATTTGAATGGGGAGGTGGTTAGGCTTTGTCAGTGCTGTCTGTATCTTAGTTGAATGGATACTGTGGAATGATTAAGGGTTTTTTAGGTACTGTTGGATGATTTAAGAGTTTACTGGATACTGGATACTGTGGAATGATTAAGAGTTTATTGGATACTGTGGGAGGATTTAAAGTGTATTAGGTACTGTTTGAGAATTTAAGAGTTTAATGGATACTGTTGGATGATTAAAATTTATTGGATACTGTGGGATGATTAAGAGTTTATTTGGTACTGTTGGATGATTTAAGAGTTTATTGGATAATGTTGGATGATTAAGATTTATTAGGTACTGTGGGATGATTAAGATTTATTGGAGAATGTGGGATGATTAAGAGTTTATTAGATACTGTGGGATGATTAAGAGGTTATTGTATTCTGTGGGTGGATTTAAGATTAGATACTGTGGGATGATTTAAGAGTTTATTAGGTACTTTGAGAGGATTTAAGTGTTTATTAGGTACTGTGAGAGGATTTAAGAGTTTATTGGATACTGTGGGATGATTAAAATTTATTGGATAATGTGGGATGATTAAGAGTTTATTGGATACTGTGGGAGGATGAAAATTTATTGGATACTGTGGGAGGATGAAAATTTATTGGATACTGTGGGAGGATGAAAATTTATTGGATACTGTGGGAGGATGAAAATTTATTGGATACTGTGGGATGATTAAAATTTATTGGATACTGTGGGATCATTTAAGAGTTTAATAGGTACTGTACGATGATTTAAGAGTTTATTGGATAATGTTGGATGATTAAAATTTATTGGGTACCTAGGATGATTGAAAATTATTGAGTACTGTTGGATGTTGAGTTTATTGGATATTATTGGATGATTAAAATTTATTGAATATTGGGGGATGATTAAAATTTATTGGATACTGGGGTGATTAAAATTTATTGGATACTGTGGGATGATTTAAGAGTTTATTGGATACTGTGGGATGATTTAAGAGTTTATTGGAGACTGTGGGATGATTTAAGAGTTTATTGGAGACTGGGATGATTTAAGAGTTTATTGGATACTGTGGGATGATTTAAGAGTTTATTGGATACTGTGGGATGATTTAAGAGTTTATTGGAGACTGGAATGATTAAAATTTATTGGATACTCTGGGAGGATTTAAGAGTTTATTGAATATTGGGGGGATGATTAAGATTGTAATATGCCTCTCGCTTTTAAATTTTAAAGGTATTATTATTATTATTATTATTATTATTATTATAAATAGTAATGCTAGTTGTAAGAGTACTGGTAGCAGTATCTTTATTATTTGGATAGGATTAACAATAAGGAAATATTATTATTATTATCATTATTATTATTATTATTGTTATTGTTATTATTATTATTATTATTTTCTTCTTTAGGTGAGTGAAGTCACTTTGTGGAGGCTTAATTGGGTTCCTCGCTATTGTTCGTTTGGTTGTGGTGACTGGTAAGTTTTCTCTTTTTTATACATTATTTCTTTCATTAGGTTTTTCATTGGTATGCTTCTTCCTTGTTCATTTTGTTTAATTGGTGACTTTAATGAAGAGAATTTTAAGTTTGAATATTATTTTAATTTTTTCATCATTTATTTTTGAATTGGCATGCTTCTTCCTTGCTCATTTTTATACTAATTGGTAACTATAATGAGGAGAATTTTAAGTTTGAATATTATTTTTATTTTTGTCATAATTTATTTTTTCATTGGCATGCTTCTTCCTTGCTCATTTTTGTACTAATTGGTGTCTATAATGATGAGAATTTTAAGTTTGGATATTAATTTAATTTTTTCATAATTTATTTTTTCGTTGGCATGCTTATTTCTTATTAATTTTTTATACTGATTGATGACTATAATGAAGAGAATTTTAAGTTTGAATACTATTTTCATTTTTTCATAATTTATTTTTTCATTGGCATGCTTCTTCCTTATTCATCTTTTATAATTAGTGGCTATAATGAAGAGAATTATAAGTTTGAATATTATTGATATTGTGGTTTGCTGAGAATTTTTTTTTTCTTTTTTACATTACAGTAGTTTTTTTCAAAAAATTTTCCATTGGCATGCTTCCTTCCTATTAATTTTTATACTAATTGGTGAATATAATGAAGAAAACTTAAATTTTAATATTAATATTGTGAATTTCTGATATTGTCGTTTAATAATTTAGTTTATAGATAATTTAGGTGCATAATGTAATAATTTTCATTACCGTTTTTAAAATCTGTAGCATTTAAAATTTAAATATTATATGAAAACTTTAATGAATTTGCTTAATTAATTTTTCTATAAATATGGCGAAAACTGATTTTAGACGGCGAATTTTTATTGCTATTTTGGTTTGCTTACAAATTGTCGTTTAATAACTTGGTTTATAGATGATTAGGCTGAATATTGTACTAATTTAATTAGTTTTTGAAATTTATAGCATTTAAATCATAATGATCTTTATATCAAAGCTTTAATTAATTTGCTTAATGATATTTTTTATAAATGTTTTTTAAGAATTGTTTAGCTTATGGGTGATTAGACTGAATACTTTACTGATTTTGATTGACATTTTTTAAATCTATAGTATTTAATGATCAAATGATATTACATCAAAACTTTTAAAAATTTACTTAATGAATTTTTTCGATAAATGTGGCGAAAACTGATTTTAGGCGGTGAATTTTTAAGTCTTTCAATAATCCAGTGAAGACTAAAACTAATTGATATCTTACGTGAAAATGGTTTTAAAATTCTTACGCGTCGATGACCTTCAATGCTAGAAAACTCCTAAATCAATCAATCAATTGTTACAAAAATTAAGCTACGAACTTGCCTTGTAAAGTTATAGATTACAAATACCCTTTATCAAATGTTTTTATGTTGAACAGGCTTAAATAAGTTTCATTTTATAGCTTATATATGAAAGATCTGTTTTAATGTTATTGTTATTAAAATATTTTATTTTAATTGTTCATTACTTCTCATATAGTTTATAATGTTTCCTTATTTCCTTTCCTCACTGGGCTATTTTTTCCCTGTTGGAGCCTTTGTGCTTATAGCAGCCTGCTTTTCCAACTAGGATTGTAGCTAACAACAACAACAACAATTATTTCCTTTCCTCACTGGGCTATTTTTCCTTGTTGTAGCCTTTGGGCTTATAGTAACCTAATTTTCCAACTAAGGTTGTAGCTTTGCCAATAATAATAATAATAACAATAATAATAATTCCTCTCCTCACTGGGCTATTTTTCCTTTTTGGAGCCCTTGTGCTTATAGCATCCTGCTTTTCCAACTAGGGTTGTAGCTTAACTACTACTACTACTACTACTACTACTACTACCACCACCACTTATTTCAATAAAAAAACTAAGATGACAACGCATTAAGCCTTAAGTTTGTAAGGCCAGACTTTCAAGAACCCATAACCTCCCTAAGGCCTAAGACCTATTTTTTTCCTTCATGAAAAAAAGGGGCTGAATACTGATCGCTTCTCCCTGAATACTGATTTATGGCCTCTTGCTCGTGTCTGCGAAAACAAATGTCTCACTAATGACTATAGGAACTCTCGAATCACGTAGGCCACGTAGGCCTAGTAAAAAGGTGGATGCTTTTGTCATGCTTTTAATGAAAGTCTCCTTGATGTATGCTGGGGAGTGTTTGAAGCTTTCACAGTGTTGCCAGATGGATGGGGCTGTAATTCCTTGTCGTAGTGTTGCCGTATTGTTCTGGTGTTTTGGTTTAGTTATTGTTTATCGGGGGTAAACAATACACTTGGATATGCTCCTCTCTCTCTCTCTCTCTCTCTCTCTCTCTCTCTCTCTCTCTCTCTCTCTCCTCTCTCTCTCTCTCTCTCTCTCTCTCTCTTTTCATGTGAAGGATCTAATTTAGTGTTGTTACTGTCCTTGAAATATTTTATTTTGATATCTTATTCACGTATTTTATTTTATTTCCTTGTTTTCTTTCCTCACTGGGCTATTTTTTCCTATTGGAGCCCTTGGGCTTATAGCATCTTGCTTTTCAACTAGGGTTATAGCCTCGCTCGTGATAACAACAATAACAATAATAACAATTTTATTACGTTTAAAAGTGTTTCTATCAAAGTAGCAATTGACTTGATATAAGTTGCTTTATAAACAAAATTGTGTATGTGATTAGGACTTAGGTGTAAATATTTTGTTGCT
>NW_027169615.1:0-2500 GCF_036898095.1 Palaemon carinicauda | reverse complement strand
CCCTGCGTTTCCCCTTCCTCCTGTTCCCCTCACCTATTTTCCCCTTCCCCGTTTCCCCTCCCTTCCTTCTCCCTCCTCCTCTCCTTGCGTTCCCATTTCCCTGTTCCCCTTCTTCCGGTCCCTTCCCTGTTCCCCTTCCCTTGTGTTCCCTTCCCGTTCCCCATTCTCCCTCTCCTCGTTCCCCCTCCCTTGTTTCCCTTCCTCTGTTCCCCTTCCCTGTTCCCCCTCCCTAGTTCCCTATCGTTCCCCCTCTTCCGTTCCCCTCCCCCTGTATCCCCTTCCACGTTCCCTATCTTTCCCCCTCCTCTGTTCCCCTCCCCCCTGTATCCACATCCCTTGTACCCCCTCCCCCTGTAACCCTTCCCCCGTTCCTTCTCGTGCCCCCATCTCAGTTCCCCCGCCCCCCTTCCCCTCCCTCGTTTCCCCTTCCCCCATTCGCCCTCCCTTTTTCCTCCCTCTCCCCATTCCCCTCCCTTTTTTCCCTATGTTCCCCCTCCCAGTTCCGCCCTCCCATGTTTCCTTTCACACCGTTCAACCTCCCTTGTTCCCTCCCCCGTTTCCCCTCCCCTTCCCCCCGGCCCCCTTCCCTCCCCCGTTTCCCCTCCACTATTCCCCTCCCTTTCCCATCCCCCGTTTCCCTTACCCCTTCCCCCCTCCCCTGTTCCCCCTCCCCTTTTCCCCCCGTTCCCCCTCTTGTTCCCCTTTCTCCATTCCATCTCCCCATTGCTTATTTTTCTCTACTGGTTCCCTCGGGTAACGCCGAGGCCCCGGATTCCTAGTTATGGCTGGAATTAAAATTGAATTGCTTTGAAATTCCAGGAATTCCAGTCTAGATACCAAGCAGCAGGTTCCGGAGATTTCCCCGTCAATTGTTAATGGATTGTCTGACTTATATTGTTGCTGTAATGGGAAGCTTAGAAATTTTAGGTCTTTAATATCTATTTTTTTTTTTTCGAAACATCTGTCATTATTAAATGGTGTTATTATTATTATTATTATTATTATTTTTATTATTTTTATTATTATTAGTATTATTATTATTATTATTATTATGGTTATGGTTATGGTTATTGTTATTATTATTGTTATTATTATTATTATTATTATTATTATTATTATTATTATTATTATTATTATTACCTACTTACTTACTAAAGCTACAACCCTAGTTGGAAAAGCAGGATGCTATAAGCCCAGGGTCCCCAACAGGGAAAATACCCTAGTGAGGAAAGGAAACAAGAAAAAATAATAATATTTAAGAACAGTAACATTAAAATAAATATTTTTATATAAACTATAAAAACTTAACAAAACAAGAGGAAGAGAAATCAGATAGAATAGTGTGCCCGAGAACTCTACCCCAGTCTGTCAGTTTCTTTGTTTACATAGGAAAGGATGTGGACTGCCTATGGCTAATTCAATAATATATAGAATTTTGTTTTGGTTTCATTTCATGTTGAATTATGCACTATTTAAACCTCACGACTGACATACTCAAGAGTTTTGGTTCAGATTTATATAACTTTCTAAGGAAGTGGCTTTTGTCTAAACCAAATTTTTGTAATGTGCTTTCATTAACATCAGTATTGGCATCTTTTGTTGAGCTATTTTGCCACCTACTTGTATGAGTAGAAACTAAATCTCTATTGTGCTTTTGATAACACATAAGTATTCCAAATATTTAATCTGAAGTATGGTTTCCTTGGCGATAGTAGGATGCAATGGAGAAATAAGTCTTAATTTCAATGACATTGAAATTGAACACTTTTTATTTATAGAATTTTTTCTTCCTTACCTGATATTTTTTCAGCATTTTACTATTACATTTTTGTTATGCATTACAAACAGACGTATACGAATCCAGCTTTATCATTGAAGAACACTGTTTAATGATATGAACTCTTCACTTTAGGGTAACATGTTCAACTTGCCTCTTTGTTTTGACATGAACGAAGTTTGACCCACCTCTACGGTTTTAATAGTTCATTACCTCCACCTACGAAGTTGGAAGGAGGTTATGTTTTACCCCTGTTTGTGTGTTTTGTTTGTGAACAGCTTCCTGGCCACAATTTCAATCGTAGAGTAATGAAACTTGCAGCGATTAACTGTCACGAAAAAGCTGTAATTTATTAGATTTTGGAAGGTCAAGTCAAATGTTAAGGTCACGGTCAAGAAAAATGTCCAATTCACGTAATTATTATAATTTTGTACATCGTTGTCACAGAGACTTCAAACTTGTTTCGTATTTGAATGTATAAAAATCTAAGCCAATTAATACATGTTAAGGTCAAAGGTCAAGGTCGAGAAATAAGCTGCCGTAGCGGAGGTCTACGCTCTTGTGAGTGCACCTCTAGTATAAATATATTCATGATTCGTCGATGTGAAACGTAATACAGAAATTAGACGAACTCAAACATGTTCTAAGTTTCGACACGCTGAAAGTTTGATCTCGAATTCGGAGACGAAACTTAATCAGTTTTGGAATTGGAGTTGTAAATAT
>NW_027169614.1:27500-35898 GCF_036898095.1 Palaemon carinicauda | reverse complement strand
AAAATCAAACCAAGAAAAATCTCAGACCTCTAACTTAATTCATCCTAACATAACCAGAATTACAAAATATCTTTAGTTTCACCCCCTCCCCACAAAAAAAAAAAAAAAAAAAAAAAAAAAAAAAAAAAAAAAAAAAAAAAGTTTATGTAACAGTTCCCTTCGCATGAGATAGTTCGCAAACTAATCACCCTGAAGCATGCGTTAATTAGTTTCCAAACTTCAGCATCAGCTCAGTAGTATTTGCAGTGCTTTTTTAAATATAATTTCATTTTATATTCTTGGGTATGGCTGGATAAACATGTGAGCAAATTTGTTTTATATTGCAAAGAAATTTATATATTGCGTAGAAAGTTATATACTGCGAAGAAAGTTATATATAGCGAAGAAAGTTATATATAGCGAAGATAGTTCTATATTGCGAAGGAAGCTCTATATTACGGAGAAAGTTCTATATTGCGAAGAGAGTTCTATATTGCGAAGAGACTTCTATATCGCGAAGAAAGTTCTATAATGCGAAGAAAGTTCTATATTACAAAGAAAGTTCTTTATCGCGAAGAAAGTTCTATATTCATAATGTGATTCAAGTGTTGTTTTAGGAGAAATTAGGTATTTACAAAGTGAACTGTTTCATGAAAGGAAAGTGTTTTTGATTGCATGTAAATTAAAAATTTACTCTCCTCAGAGAATTATAGGCATTTACATAAGCATTTGTATTGCATAAAGTGTTTCTGATTGCATGTAAATTACAAATTTACTCTCCCCAGAAAATTATAGGTATCCAAAAAGGGATCTGCTTTGCATGAAATGAAAGTGTTTTTGATTGCATGTGAAATGCAAATTTGAGCTCAAAGGAGAATTATAGGTATTTACAAAAGCTTTAGTATTGCATTGTATTGCATAAAGTGTTTTTGATTGCATGTAAATTACTAATTTATGCTCGTAAGAGAAGTATAGGTATTAATTAAGGCATTTGGTTTGCATGCATTGAAAGTGCTTTTGATTGCAGGTAAATTGCAAATTTTTGCTCTTAAGAGAATTATAGGTATTCACAATGGCATTTGGATTGCATAAAGTGCTTTTGATTGCATGCATATTGCAAATCTTTACTCGTAAGAGAATTATAAGTATTCATAAAGGCATTTGGTTTGCATAAATTGAAAGTGCTTTTGATTGCATGTAAATTACAAAATTTTGCTCGCAAGAGAATTATAGGTATTTACAAAAGCATTTGGATTGCATGACTTGGAAGTACTTTTGATTGACTTTAAATTGCAAACCTTGGCTCTTGAGACAATTAGCTGTACCAAATAAAATAATTCAGTTTATACAAAATAAAAATTAAGCTGCATTAAACCACGCTTGCAAGACAGCAAAGCTTTCCAGTGGATTATTATATAGCCGTAATATACTTCGTGATATAGAACTTTCTTCGTAATACAGAAATTTCTTCACGATATAAAACTTTCTTCGTCATATAGAGCTTTCTTTGCGATATGGAACTTTCTTCGCGATACAGAACTTTCTTCGCGATATACAACTTTCTTCGCGATATCGAACTTTCTTCGCAATATCGAACTTTTTTCGTCACATAGAACTTTCTTTGCGATATAGAACTTATTCGTCATATAAAAGTGCATTGTTTTGTTATAAAATATCGAAAATATCAACTCGAGAGTACGAGTTGGTATAAAACCCAATTTAGAAACAAATACAAATATAAACAAAAATCCAAATCAATTATTTTTGAATACCAATTATACGACTTTGTTGGAAAAAATGGGTAAAAATTTGTGCATTGAAAAGTTTCCAGTTACAACGCACATGCATACACATACACATATACACATACTGTATATACATATATGTACTTTTTTCTCCTTTGCATTGAATTTATTTTTTCTCTAATTGGATTTCCGACATTCGCGCGTTTGTATCGAAGTTTCCAATGTTTTTGAAGTCAATGAAAATAAATATATTGGAATTTTTTTTTTCTATATTGTTAGTGGCTGGACTTTTTAATTATTATGAATGAAAATACTGATTATTATTCAAGTAAAAGGAACATTTTTTTTCGTTCCTACTCCCGATGGAAATACAAGATCGTAAAACAAAAGTTAACAATAAATAATAAATAATAATGATAATGATAATAATAATAATAATGATAATAATAATAATAATCATAATAATCATAAAAATAATTTTAATTATAATATTAATAATAATAACAAGACCGTTAAATCCAAATCGTATAACAAAAGTTGATAATAATAATAATAAATAAAAATAAGAAATTAATAATAATAAAGAATAAATAAATAATGAATAAAAATAAATGATAAATAAAAATAAATATTAATAAATAATAATAATAAATATTAATAAATAATAATAAATATTAATAAATAATAAATAATAATAATAAATAATAAATAATAAAAAATAATAAATAATAAAAAATAATAATAATAATAATAATAATAATAAAAATAATCACAGGATCGTTAAAATCCAAATCACAAAACAAAAGTTGACATTAATAATCACTGTGAAAATATATTTCCAGCCATTGATGATAATCAAATTAACCCCTTTACTAAATAATGATCTACTTATTTATATGGTTTATAAAAATTCATTCCCTTTGCTATGATGTTGAAGGAACAGTTACAAACATAAATAGTAACATTTGATAAGTTAAAGTTCTTAAAGGTATTTCCATCGTTATTATATTTGATATTTTAATCAAAATTATCATAGTTATTACTACTTTAACCAAATAAGAATAAGTAAACCATTATAATTGTTTATATAACTTTTTGGTGACAAATGACAGGTTAATTAAATTATCAATTATTTGTATTATAATAATACAAAAATGTGCAGTTGCACTATGCTGTTGAAGTTTAGAGATTAGGAATGCAAACAGTATAATACACAAGGTCTATTGTAGGCAATAAATCATTATGATAATGGTTCTTTAGAATTTATAATCTTAGAAACCCATAGAAATCTCTTATGCCAAAACTAGAATCAATTAAAATACCAAACTCGATAGTGAAATTTTTTTTTTTTTCATTAATAATTGGTAAGCAGTTTCCCCGATTTAGTCAATGAAGCATCTATCATCTTTAGAATTATAAAGAAAACTTTAGAAAGTACCAACGAACTCTTTCTTTCAAAATATTCTAGAAAGGGTTGGCTATGAAAACTTTTGATTACTTTTCGTATAAGCCAAGAAATAAATTATAATCTGCTGTCAAGTTTTCTTTACGAACAAGACGAGCCACATCAGGAATGCATGAATTTTGCGAGAGAGAGAGAGAGAGAGAGAGAGAGAGAGAGAGAGAGAGAGAGAGAGAGAGAGAGAGAGAGAGAGAGAGAGAATTCAAGTTTTCTCTTTTATTAAAAACGGAAAGATCATTAAAAATGGAAATATTTTTAAAACAAAAATAAAAAAGTGGGAAGATTTTACAGATATAAATTAAAAATGGAAAGATTTTTCAAATAAAATATTCAATTAAAAATTAAAAATGGAAAAGATTTTTCAAATAACAACTAAAAATGGAAATATTTTAAATTAAAATTTTACCAATAAAAATTGAAAAAAAATCAGATGTTAATAACTTCCACATGCAAACACAAATATATGTACCTACTGTTCATCCTCTCTCTCTCTCTCTCTCTCTCTCTCTCTCTCTCTCTCTCTCTCTCTCTCTCTCTCTCTCTCTCTCTCTCTCTCTCATATTTCTTGCTTATCTGTACCCTTGGCAGGTACGTGTTTTCTCTTCCTTTTCTCATCTCCAAGAACTGCAGACGCCACTTGGGCAGGGTTGCCAGGTTGGCCTTTTTCGGGCCAAAAAAACTCAAAATTTGGCATTTTTGTGCTAGATACCTAAATTTGACCTTTTTTAAAATTAGTTAGCCTTAAATGCTATATTTTCAGCCTTTTTCTACTATTAGGTTGGCCTTTTAAAGCTGCAGTTGGTCAAACGTTGGTCTTTTCTCATTTGGAAAAACTGGCAACCCTGATTGGGGGATCCAGGAGAGAATTTATTTCAAGCATTTAACGACGGAAATAAATTTCTCTGAGAGCAATGATCTCGAAATATCACCGATTTGAAATTAATTGAAGGGATTACGGGGCATTAAATAACACTTATAATGAAATAAATGAAGATTAACCTAACCTTTTGCGTTCGAAAGTGAGAAATGGGAATTATAATCAATTCAGATGTTTATGATTTTCTTTGATAATAAGATCAACTTAGTTCTTAAGTTTTTTCTAATTTTGAAAACTGCTCATATAATAGAATTTAGTTTTCAGTAGTTTAGAATACAAAAGGAAAAAAAATAAATGAAAAAAAAAATAAAAATACTTTTTTTTGTTAGTTTCTTGCCTTTCATAGTTTAACATTTTTGAATTTTTTTTTTCTTAGGTTTTAGTAATCTAGAATAGACAAAATAAGTGGTAGAATAAGGTGAGAAATAAAGAATCTTATTTTTTTTCTTTTTTAGTTTGTTAACTTCCCTGTCCCTGAGTGTGTTTAACTGTCCCTATCTATGTCCCTGTGTCTGTCCCTGTCCCTGTCCCTGTCCTTCTCTGTCCCTTTGTGTCTGTGGCTGTCTGTCCCTGCGTATCCCTATCCCTTTCCATGTCTTTGCCCCTGTCTGTCCTTGTACGTGTCTCTGTCTCTCTCTCTCTCTCTCTCTCTCTCTCTCTCTCCCTATCACTGTCCCTTTGTGTTCGAGGCTCTCTGTCCCTGCATAACCCTATCCCTGTCTTTGCCCCTGTCTGTCCCTGTACATTTCCCCGTCCTTCAATGTCTGTTTCTCTCTTCTCAGTTCCTCCCTGTCTCTGTCTCTCTCTTCTCAGTTCCTCCCTGTCTCTGTCTCTCTCTTCTCAGTTCCTCCCTGTCTCTGTCTCTCTCTTCTCTGTTCCTCCCTGTCTCTGTCTCTCTCTTCTCTGTTCCTCCCTGTCTCTGTCTCTCTCTTCTCAGTTCCTCCCTGTCTCTGTCTCTCTCTTCTCAGTTCCTCCCTGTCTCTGTCTCTCTCTTCTCAGTTCCTCCCTGTCTCTGTCTCTCTCTTCTCAGTTCCTCCCTGTCTCTGTCTCTCTATTCTCTGTTCTTCCCTATCTCTGTCTCTCTCTTCTCTGTTCCTCCCTGTCTCTGCCTCTCTCTTCTCTGTTCCCCCCCCCTCTCTCTCTCTCTCTCTCTCTCTCTCTCTCTCTCTCTCTCTCTCTCTCTCTCTCTCTCTCTCTTCTCTGTTCCTCCCTGTCTCTGTCTCTCTCTCTTCTCAGCTCCTCCCTGTCTCTGTCTCTCTCTTCTCTGTTCTTCCCTATCTCTGTCTCTCTCTTCTCTGTTCTTCCCTATCTCTGTCTCTCTCTTCTCAGTTCCTCCCTGTCTCTGTCTCTCTCTTCGCAGTTCCTCCCTGTCTCTGTCTCTCTCTTCTCTGTTCTTCCCTATCTCTGTCTCTCTCTTCTCTGTTCCTCCCCGCCTCCATCTCTCCCTGTCTCCCAAAGAACCACGAATCCATGTCTCTAAAAAACCAAGAAGCTGTAAATTGTAGTGTCTAAAACTATTATTAAGAGGCAATATTTTCTTCTCCCACCTTGGGAGAAGAACTGATTACTTTGGGATGAAGTTCCGGTAGACAAATGAGAACTCTTCTGTTCAAGATATTGCTACAAAATGCGCCAGAGGTGTTAACAAGAACTGGATAATATGAGAGGGTTTTCTTGACATAAATGTTGAAAAGCATCTTCCTGGAAAAATCTTATTTGGCTGGATTTTGCTTTTCCAGGGTTTGGAAATGAAAGCTGTCTGGGTTTTCACGAAAGGTTGATATTCATAAAACTTTTCGTGGTAGTGAACGGGTGTTTGAACGTTTACGTTTTTGGTGTATTTATATGTATTTATGTATATACAGGTACTTATGCACTTATGTACAGACACAACTATATATATATATATATATATATATATATATATATATATATATATATATATATATATATATATATGTATATACACACACACATATATATATATACATATATATATACATACATACATACATACATACATACATATATATATATATTATATATATATATATAAATTATATACAGTATATATGTGTACATACTGTATATATTTACACATACATTTGAGTTATATTTAATGCAAATCACCCACTCCCTCTGCACAATTTACAACTATTTTTCATTCACTAACGCACCCCCTCGTATAGAAGACTTGATTTTCTCTACTCTCGCATACCATACATTTCTCATACCAAGCTTTCGTTCTTATTTTTTGCAGGTTGACAGACTATTTCAAACCACTGATTTATCTTTTCAAAATAACACCGAATGATAAAAACAGGGAAAATTGTATACAATAATGAATTCGGTAAAGAATTTTATGTAAGCATAATAATATATTGAATGGATATATATAAACACCGCAAAAATTTTCAAAATACCAAAGGATAAAAAGGAAAAGTGTATATAATAATGAACTTGGCAAAGAATTTTGAGTAAGCCCAATAATATATATACTGGCTATATATAGGCAACTACATAAGTTTTCAAAATGTCAATAAATGAAAAAAGAGGAAAAGTATATACAATAATGAATCCGGTAAAGAATTTTAAGTAAGCACAATAGTATATTCACTGACTACAGTATATATATATATATATATATATATATATATATATATATATATATATATATATATATATATATATATATATATATATATGTGTGTGTGTGTGTGTGTGTGTTTGTGTGTGTGTGTGTGTGTGTGTATTCAGCCCCACAAGTTTTCAATGTAAGCCTAATATGAAGTAAATTAAAAATAGAAAAAATAAAAGGGACTCTAAGATACCTAACTCTGGCGAACAGCAGCGCCTCTAGTGGGAGTATCTGTTATTAAAAAAAGCCGGAGAATTCATTACCATGTTCCCTTCCTGTGATAAGCAGAATGGAATGGGGAGCCTGCAGATGCCATTCTAGATTGCGAATATTAACAAAAGTGTCGGGAAATGTATCAAGCGAGCGATGCTGTAAAAAAAAAAAAAAATATTTTTTTATTTTTTTCCTAAATGGGAATATTATTAGTTTTTTTTTTTTTTTTTTTTTTTTGCCATAGATTTGGGTTGTTGTGAATAATAATATTGATAATTGTTATTGTCATAACGGTAGTGGCAATTGCAAATATTAAAAAGTCTGAAAATTTATCAAATATTTATTTTAATATTGTTGCTTGTTTCCTTTACTCACTGGGAGATTTTCTCTGTTGGAGCCCCTGGGCTTATAGCATCCGGCTTTTCCAACTAGGGGTATTGCTCAGCAAGTAATAATAATAATAATAATAATAATAATAATAATAATAATAATAATAATAATAATAATAATAATAATATTAATAATAATAATAATAATGCTTTTCCAACTAGGAGTATTGGTTAGCAAGTAATAATAATAATAATAATAATAATAATAATAATAATAATAATAATTAGATAATAATAATAATAACAATAACAATAAAAATAATAATAATTATAATAATAATAATAATAATAATAATAATAATTACATTAACAATAATAATAATAACAATAATAATGGTAATAATGATAATGGTGATGATAATAATGGTGATGATAATAATGGTGATGATAATAATACCAATAATAAAACAATAATAATAATAATAATAATAATAATAATAATAATAATAATAATAATTAATAGATAATAATAATAATAATAATAATAATAATAATAATAATAATAATAATAATAATAATAATAATAATAATAAACATTCTATGGTAGATAGACAAGAATGTTGCTATCAATTTACATTACCAGATAACATCTTTTGAATTATCCACATGCATAATACCAGAATCATTAGCTACATTGTCGATCGTGAAATGGCTCTGAAATCCTGATAACATTAATTTCTCGTACATCATTAACTCTGCTTCATAAATGACTGTAGTACTCTATACTATATTTAATGATCCATACCAACCAAATAATTACCTCATCATGGATTAAATAGAATTAACCTGGGTGAAGGGGTCATTAGTAAACGTTTATTTAATATAGGAGAGAGAAAAAAAAAGTTTTTGCATCAGTAAAATTATTTATAGGGAATTGTGAATAGGGCCATGAAGAGACCTATAGTTCTAAATTTGCTAAGCTTAAACGCTTTCTATCAATATAATTTAACATAGTGTAAAAAAAAAGTCCAAATACAGATCGATGTATTAGATAAAAGTTTTTTATTTTAGAAAAGTACAGGAAAAGATTGATAGCAAAGGAGAATGGAAAAAAAAAAAAAAAAAAAAAAAAAAAAAAAAAAAAAAAAAAAAAAA
>NW_027169614.1:10000-12500 GCF_036898095.1 Palaemon carinicauda | reverse complement strand
ATATATATATATATATATATATATATATATATTTATATATATACATATATATATATATACATATATATAAATATATATACAATACATATATATACACTCCTGTATATATATATATATATATATATATATATATATATATATATATATATATATATATATATATATATATATACATATACATATATACACTCGTGTGTGTATATATATAAATATATATATATTTATATATATATATATATATATATATATATATATATATATATTTATATATATATATATATTTATATATATATATATATATATATATATATATATATATATATATATATATATATATATTATATATATATACACTCGTGTGTGTATATATATAAATATATATATAAATATACATATATATATATATATATATATATATATATATATATATATATATATATATATATACACACACGAGTATATATACATATACTGTGTATATATATATATATATATATATATATATATATATATATATATATATATATATATATTTATATATATATATACTCGTATATATATATTTATATATATATATATATATATATATATATATATATATATGATCAACGCCCAAGCCCCTCTCCGGCCAAGCTAGGACCAGGGAGGACCAGGCAATGGCTACTGATGACTCGGCAAGTAAACCTATAGGCTCCCCAAAACCCCGCACACTCTTACCTCACATGGATGGTGAGGTTGCAGACTGTCTAAGATACTATCGAGTTAAGAGGGGGGGCTCGAACCCAAGTCCAGCGAATGGGAGACAGAGGCGTTTCCAATACGACATCACAACACTAAAAACATTTCATGAGCGTATATTATTTCATGAAAGGTAGGGAATTACATAATTCTATCTAAATTACGAAATGAATCCAGATGGATGTATATATTTATAATTATATCTGAATGGAGAAGTTAATCTTCACTTTCTGTTTGTATGATATTATATTTTCATTCTTTTTAACTGCAATATGATGGACAAGCTCTCAGCTAAGAAAAAAACTAATATTGGTGTCTTTCTGCGGTCGTTGAGAGAGAGAGAGAGAGAGAGAGAGAGGAGAGAGAGAGAGAGAGAGACTTTGATGTAAAGTCAACCTTGAATTGTGAAAAATGCAATATTCAATAAAAAAAAATCGCATAATCTAATTTGGAGAAACCAAATTCTAACTCAACCAGGTTTTATTGAAATATGGATATACTTAAGCTATGGAAGGGCCCATTAGTCTATAGAACATTGATAAGATGACCAATTCAGTTTTGAAAAAAAAAAAAAAAACAGTATAATAATCTAAAGTTTTTAAAGAAAAGTCTGTATTGAGATATATAACACAGTTACTGCAAATACGAAATCCACCGCAACAGGTATTGCTATTAGAAGTTTCACACGAAATTAAACTAAATTATCATATGTCTACCTATTCGGAAAATTTAATCATTTTGGACATGTACAATAAATTTCAAATATATTAATTTATAGATAAATAAAGAACAAAACATTTTAAAAAATCGAAACACGATTGCCTCAACATTATTTTTCCCCTGTTAGTGAGCTTTTATATTCATAGGTAAAATTAATTCCAAACATTAATTAATAGGGAAGAAAGAACTGAAGTACAAAACATGATCTGAACAAATTTTTATCTACGGAATAATTTTACCATATAAAACTTTTCCTCTAAACATGAAATTTAACCTATAAAATGCTAAGGTAATAATATGATTACCATATTTACCTAAACATGATTATATTAACAAAAATTTATCATATAGAATCTAACCTAAACATGAAATTTAACGTATAAAATGCTAAGGTAATAATATGATTACCATATTTACCTAAACATGATTATATTACCAAAAATTTATCATATAAAATCTAACCTAAACATGAAATTTAACGTATAAAATGCTAAAGTAATAATATGATTACTGGACTTACACATGCATATATTAAGAGAATAAATTTACTATATAAAATCTAACCTAAAAATAGAAATTTAACCTATAAAATGCTAAAGTAATAATTTGATTACTGTACTTACACATGATTATATTAATAGAATAAATTTACCATTCAAAATCTAACCTAAACATAAAATTTAACGAATAAAACGCTGAAGTAATAATATGATTACTATATTTACGTAAACATGATTACATTAACAGAAATTTACCACATAAAATCTAACCTAATCATGAAATTTAACCTATAAAACGCTAAAAGTAATATGATTACTGTACTTACTATATTCGATTATATTAACAGAATTAATTCATAATATATCTAACCTAATCATGAAATTTAACCTATAAAATGCTAAAGTAATAATGTAATTACTGTGCTTACCTACACATAATTATATAAAGAGAATAAATTTACTATATAAAATCTAACCCAAACACGAAATTTAACCTATAAAATGCTAAAGTAATAATATGATTACTCTATTTACCTAAACAT
>NW_027169613.1:210000-217500 GCF_036898095.1 Palaemon carinicauda | reverse complement strand
GCCCTGAAATCAGAATTTCTCATAAAACTACCCTCAGTTTCGTAAGAATTTGTCTGAAGTAATAACTTCACTTCAACAACTCGAATCAGAGATCGAAACAAATTAGTTTTCATTATCATATTGATTAAGCCAGAGTGGGAAGCTTATTGATACTTTGAAATATACGATTGACATTTACTGTGGTATATTCATGTGCTTATGCTACATGTAGAGTCAAAACATACACACAAATTTTCCTGAAGAAGGGTCCCAGCAGTAACAAGGAGTCGAACAGTTATTGTGGGGTTCAAGTAGTAGAAATAAGAGCATTATGATGTAAGCGATCAGTCTCGAAAAAAATTTCAAACATAATTGTTCGTAGATATAAATAACAGATAGTCATTCCATTACTGCTAGTCAGTTGTCTATAAATGCAATTCATTAGAAACATTTAGATATCTAATATTAACGGTATACTAATGGAATGTAGCATATCCTCTAATAGTTACCTGTTGTCAAACATGCTGATCAGAAACAAACCAACATGACTCATTTTCATACCTACAATCTGCCGTATCCGTCATCACCATTTGTATATCGTAAAACAAAATCCTACCCAGCATAAGACATTATGCCTGTACAGATTCGATCCGATGAAAATAACAGGTAAAACTGTATTTATGTATGATTATGAAAACAATTATAAATATCAAATAAGCTGCATAGTACTTTTTTTTATCGATTTAAACCTAAGATTTCGCAAATGGTCCTATAATGCTAATGATGTTGGTTTATGCATTATATATGATTCCATGATCATATGTACAAATTAGATATGATTAACAAACTAAGAGATGAAATTAAGTATGGATCATAGGCATTTCCTTTTGATAGTGAATCCATTCCCCCTAAAACGTCTGTTTACTGACTGTAAAGTCCCATTCAAAAACCCATTACCCTACATTCACCACACTAAAAGGCTCTGTCAGAATTTGCTTATCTGTATTTGAAAATCCATTACAGCTATTTCCACCCCCCCCCCCCCCCACAAAAAAAAAAAAATAAAAAAAAACAATGATCCAAGCTTTTAAAAGAACATAGCCAGAATTATGTAACAAATGTAAACACAATACACTAGCTTTTACAGCTCTTATTTATAGACTTTACCGTTGATTTGTTGTTTATAAATAAACCATCGACATTGCATGGGTTTTTTCCTATGAATTTGAGATATATTTTTATGGTGAACACCGATAAAGGACCCTGTGACGGTGCCGAGAGAGAGGTTATGACTCAAGGGCAGGATGCAATCAACTGAGTTGTTTATTAAAGAACACTCTCCTTTATATACAAAATCTCAAAGCAACTAGAATTTTCATGTTCAAATATTGACAATGTAACAGAGGAGAAAAGCAGACATGAATTTTCATGTTCGTTTTAGTGCGAGGAAAGAGCGAAGATACAAGCATAATATATACAAAAGGAATTATGTACAATTGTGTGACACACGGTTGGTAAAACCCCTATAAAACGCTATTTATAGACTAAACACATGCGTATCCTCTTTCGCTTGGTAAAAGTTGATGCTAAGTATGATCAATGTGTTGGTCATATGTGCCTTGACTATTTCCAATGACTTTGCTGATTTCGAAGTTTAGTACAATCTGCAACTTTATGTTGGACCGTCTAATATATCCATAACTGCGCATTGTAAAAACCTTTAATGATTTATGATTTAGATTATCTGGATAAATGCTAACATTCTTTACATACGGTCACTTTTGTATTTGAGTAATTTTCACAAAATGATTTAGAACATGTGAAAGCAGAGACTACTTTAGATGTGTCAACGTTGTCTAGACCTAGAAGGGGTAATCATGAACTCAGTATGAGAACCAAGGAGCTGTGGTCTGGTTTATAAGTCAGCTTTAAACAGTTTTTAAGCTAATGGATTTAGGAATGATCATTAAATGATACGTAAGGGAGTAACAGGGCACATGGTTCAGAAGTTCAGACTTTCAGCGAATGCTTTTATTTTTACATATGAGACATCTATAGTATATTAACAATCTTACTGATCTCAGAATATCTTATATCCTTTATTCATTGCTTTATATGTAGATAGTTTTTTTTCCTTGTTCCCTTTCCTCACAGGGCTATTTCCACCTGTTGGAGCTCCTTGGCTTATAATTTACTGCATTTCCAACTAAGTATTAAGCTTAGCTAATAATAATAATAATAATAATAATAATAATAATAATAATAATAATAATAATAATAATAATATCTTGGTAGGGAGACCCCTCCTTCAAACAGGTGGAGTTAAATACTATGGCTGCATTGGCAGAATTCAATTTCTTGTCTTATTTCTCAATTTTACGGTCAATTCTCTTTTTAGGGTTGCTACATTCAGCTGGCAAGGTTAAGGCTGGATATAATTAATACAAGTACAAGTATTATTCGAAAATTATAATAGGTAAAGTCAGGATTGGATTGCGACGCGTTTCGGAACTGCTTGCTTCGTCTTCAGGCTAGAAGTGAGGCTCTGGCTTGTTGTTGTTGTCTGAACATTATAGCCAACACTTGTTGTTGGCACGGGCCTTTCCCTTGGTTGGCCCATAGGGCCGGTTCTGGCTGGAGCTGGGTATTTATATATCCCGGCTCTGGTTCGTAGAGAGGGGCCTCAAATTTTGATTGGTCGATCGGAGGTTGTAGGATCAGGTGGCAGATGTACGACGAGCTTGGCTCTGCCTCCCAGGCTGAGAGGTAGGAAGGAATTCTGAATCCTGATTGGTCAAGACGCGCGCCGAGCCAGCCATAAAGTCAGGCAGTCTCCTCTCTCGCTCAGTGGACTGGGCTGGAAGAGATATCCGAGCTCCCTGATTCTGAGACTGGGAGCTCGGATACCTCCAGGTGAATTATGCCTTCTATTCTGGATGGTTTGAAATATAACCAATATTTTTTTTAGTGCTTGCTATAAATATTGAGGTTTCTTTAACTTTATTAACTAAGCTAGATATAGGTGGTATCTCCCTTTGACCACAAAATATTAAGTCTCAAAAAGAAGGAGCCATGTAAAACACTCTTTAAAACTACGTTAAATCATTTATCAACAAAAGTTATTCGATTAAATGTATTAAAAAATTAAAATGAAACTTTAGGAGACTAGAGAGCAATAGGGAAAAAGATGAGAGGGGAATCTTCACATATATGAAATGGAAATATCTCAAAGGGAAAAGTTAAGGAACTTTTCTCACGGGTCGTTGGTTCTTATGAACAACACTTCGTTCCCTTGGGTCTAACACGACTTTTGGAGTTACGACGAAGCCATCTTTTTCCCTCTTTGCCTCGCATACACACACACACACACACACACACACACACACACACACATATATATATATATATATATATATATATATATATATATATATATATATATATATATATATATATATATCATCATCATCATCTCCTAAGCCTATTGATGCAAAGAGCCTCGGTTAGATTTCACCATTCAACTCCATCTTGAGCTTTTAATTCGATACATTTTCATTCATCATCTCCTACTTCGTGCTTTATGTCCTCAGCCATGTAAGCCTGGGTTTTCCAACTCTTCTAGTGTCTCGTGAAGCTCAGCTGAACGTTTAGTGAACTAATCTCTCTTAGGGCAGGGAAGAGCATGTCCAAAACATCTCCATATACCCATCACTATGGTTTCATCCAAATATAGCCCTCAAGTAGTCTCTGTTATAGCTTCATTTCCAATAATTTCTTGCTATTTAACTCTCAATATCCTTCTGAGGGCTTTTTTCTAAAATCTACTAAATCTATTGTAGATTGTTTCATTGCCATATCATGACTCTTGTCCATAGAGTAACACCGATCTCACTAAACTGATAATAGTCTGATTTTTATATGTGACCCTGGGTGATTTCAGTTCCAATTTTTATCTAATTTAGCCATTGTCTGATTTGCTTTTTTTCAATCTTTCACTAAACTCTGATACGTAAAGACATTGTATTGGAGATCATAGTTCTTAAATACTTAAATGATTCTACCTCATTAATCCTTTATCTATCTAATGATATTTCATCTTCCACTGAATACTCCGTTCTCATCATTTCTGTCTTTCTTCTATTTATGTACAGGCAAACCTTGCATGGAAATTCCAATCTTCTGGTAAGCAAACATGCAAATCCTGTGGTGTTTTGCTAAGAAGGACAGCATCATCAGCATACTCTAGGTCTGCTAAATTCCCATCACCAATCCTGTCCAATTGTTTTCCACCATCTCTGACTGTTCTATGCATAACAAAATCCTCGAGAAGGATAAATAACATAGGTGACAACACATTCCCTTGAATGATAATTCCTATATCTGGTAAGCAAGAATTGCAAATCCTGTGGTGTTCTGCTAAGAAGGACAGCATCATCAGCATACTCTAGGTTAGCTAAATTCCCATCACCAATCCTGTCCAATCCCTTTCCCCCATCCCTGACTGTTCTATGCATAACAGTATCCTCGAGGAGGATAAACAACATAGGTGAAAACACATCCCCTTGAATTACTCCATTGTTCACTGAAAATTCATTTGGTAAGACTCCATTAACATCAATTATGCACTTGCTATGCTCATGAACAGACTTAATCAAATTTACATATTCAAGAGGAATTCCATAATAACGCAGGACTCTCCAAGAAATTGGCATGTGCACACTAACAAAGACTTTTTCATAGTCCACAAATACCATCAAAGGGGATTTGTATATTCTACCATTGCTGTACAACTTGTCGCCAAATGAAAATTTGGTCAGCACAACTTCTACTTTTTCCAAATCCCGCTTGTTCATCTCTGCTTTCCATCAGTCTTACTCTCCAGTCTCTTTAGAATAAGGATACTTCATAATGTCATAACAGCTTACGTAAGTGTTATGCCTCTGTAATTATTGCAATCAGTCAGGTATCCTTTTTTCTGCTTTTAGCAACAATCCTAACTCTCATTCATAAGGGTTTGCCTCTTCATGCCCCATTCTACAAAATAATAATGTAAATAGTCTGGGAGTCACTTGATTTTCTGCCAGTAACATCTTAGCAGCTGATCCATTGTATCCGGGGTTTTCCATCTCTTTAGTTTTCTTCTTCAGCTTCAGGTATATCAATCAAATTATTCCTACTTATCTCCTATTCATAATCTCACTAAAGTGGACCATACACTGTTGTCTTTCTTCATCTTATGTTGCTACAACAGAGCCATCTCTCTTTTTGATGGGTATAATCCTCATCTTCTTTGCCCCAATCGAGATTTCATTAATAATTCTCTGAGAAATTGTTACAACATAGCCACGTCCTGAATTCATAGCATAGTCAGCATCATCTGCTTTTCTCTTTAAATTTTCTCTCCAGTCATTCCTGGCTTTCCTTTTAACCTCACCGTCAGTCCTGGAATACTTAGCATTCTCGTTACTTCCTTGAAAACTTTCAACAATCAATTTCTGCCTTTGTGTCCTTTTTTATAGTATCCTAAGTATCATTTTATATTCATGGTTTTCTCATTCTAATTGCGTGTCCCAAGACATCACTACCAACTGACTGATATATGTTCTTAATATCACACCTTTCTTTAATAATTTTCAGATCTTTGTCTCTTAAAGTCTCTAAGACTGCAAATCGATTCCTGCATTGAATTGCAAATATTTCTCTGTGCTCTTCTTCTAAAAGCTTAGTTGTATGAAACCTAGGTATTTTATCTATATTTATGATGGGTGCTTTCAGCATTGACTTCAGTATGGCAATGTGGTGCTGATGATCGCTACCAATATCTGCACCTCTAGACCTACTTACATTTCTCCAAGATCTCCTTTTCTCTTTATTAATGGCATTGTGATGTATGTGATTTTTTAATTGCCACATGGTGAAGTCCATATATTTCTGTGGATGTTCTTGCGTTTAAAAAGCGTACCTCCAATGACAAGTTTGTTTGCTGAACAGAGACTTATAAAATGTGCTCCATTTTCAGTGGCAACTTCACCACGACCCTCGACACTCATCTCATTTTCTATACCTTAATAATTTCTTCCAATTTTACCATTGAAGTCACCCATCACAAGGTTCAAATCTCTATGAGGGATCTTATCTCTTACCCTCTGCATTTCTTCAAAGTATTCATCTTACTTTTCTTCAGGGGAATCATTTGTTGGGGCATAGAAAACTATAATACTCGTATTCCACTACTTTCATTTGAACTTCGCTAGTAACAGTATACTATTTATAGCTCTGCACTCGGTTATGGCCTTTTTTTGATCTTGGTATCATCATCATTCCTACCCCTTCTCTTCCAACTCCATCTGATCATCCTGAGTAGTTATATATATATATATATATATATATATATATATATATATATATATATATATATATATATATATATATATATATATATATATATATATTGCCTTGGTATAAATTTTCCTTACCAATCCCCTTACAACGTGTTTCCCTTAAGGCCAAGATATCCAAACTATATTTCATAAATTTACTCTCCACTTGCTGTAACTTCCAAATCTGATTCAAGGTTCTAGCATTTCAGTTACCAATTTTCAATTTTTCTCTTGTATTTATAAATTGGGAGATTCTTAGCAACACGCTCTGCCCAGATCAGGGGGCCATTCTATCATCTTCTCTTCCCATAACTGACTAAAACCATAGAGGATTCATTGGCTGGATACATCAAAGGATAGCCAATTCCTTGTGATGCATAGTGACTATCTAACTAAGGCAAGTGATACCTGCCGGTCCATACTATTTCTAGTAAGATCAACCACTAAGCATCAAGAGTAAAATACAAAGGGACAATTTGTCCATCGCCTTAAACCCAATCAGCCACACTCTGCTGCCAGTGACTTCATCGAGATTTAGGGGGGTATTCCCTCCACACCCAAAGCTCTGATTACTCCTCCAAGTTGCTCTTCCGCTTCTACGAGTATAACCGTTGGCAAAAATGGATTGCTATGATATACCTAACAGCATGCTATATATATATATATATATATATATATATATATATATATATATATATATATATATATATATATATATATATATATATATATACATACATTTATATGTATATATATATATATATATATATATATATATATATATATATATATATATATATATATATATATATATATATATATATATATACAATTATATATATATATATATATATATATATATATATATATATATATATATAATATATATATATATATATATACACTCATAAATAAATATATCATCATCATCATCGTCATCTACTCCTACACCTATTGAAGCAAAGGTCCTCGGTTAGATTTAGCCAGCCGTCTCCATCTTGAACTTTCAATTCTCGCTTTATAATCCAACTCTTCTTGTGCTTTGTGGAGCCCAGCTGAATTAGGGGAACTAATCACTCTTAGGGAATTAGAAGATCGTGCCCAAACCCTCTCCATCAACCTCTCATCATGATCTCGTCCA
>NW_027169613.1:190000-200000 GCF_036898095.1 Palaemon carinicauda | reverse complement strand
TGATCAGAAGAAAGGAAATAAATAATATTCAGCATGTTAAGATCAATCAGATTTATCCTATCTATTCCAACATTTCTCAAAACTATGAAGGAAATGAATAGGTTAAAGAGTGAATTTGTTGGTTTGATTATTGTCCGTAATGATTCTGAAAATGGCCTCTATTAATGCTTACAGGGAACCGGGTGAAGTACCCCAAATTAACCTATTGGAAACGTCCATGCCTGGCGATCAGGGGGCGTTGGTTTGAGACAAGTTCAAGCTCAATATTATCTAATAGCGTCTGCAACCTTGCCATCCTTGTGAGATGCAGATGGGGGATTTGAAGAATCGTATAGGTGTACTGAGTCATCAGCAGCCATTCTCTGACCCTCCCTGGTCCTAATTTGACGAAAAAAAGGGGATTGGGCTCTGATCATATGTATATATGGTCAGTCTCTAGGGCATTGTCATGAAAGGGCATGGTCACTGTCCCTTGTCTCTCCCATTAGGGAGTGATCCATAAAACACTATTTCTTTCACCTCTGATTTTATCCCGACAAAACCATTCACTTTATAATCAGTTAATGCTAAAATATATCGGATATTCACATTATAGAGAATCTTTCCTTTCCCCTCCAAGAAGACATCATCATTCACTTAATCATCTCCTCTCTTGATTCTGCGGTCATTGACTGTCTTGTACCAAGAACATTTCTCTACGAGACCCACTCGTACTGAAGCATTAGCTGTTAAGAGACATTTGATATGGGCCATAACTGTTTGGACAAGTTTTGTTTATAAGGTTTTTTTTTCCTTTTTTTATTATTATTATTTTATTATTTCTTCACCTTTAACGTTTTTATAGATTGAATCTGTAACATAGTTTTACAGAAATGTACGTCTCTTAGTCATTCTATAAATAAGCCATAATTTCAGAATAAAATATATATATATATATATATATATATATATATATATATATATATATATATATATATATATATATATATATATATATATATATATATATATCGATAGGCCTACTACATTTCCTCATCTGATGATAGCGAGTTTATTCCAACATGATTGCTGAAGAAAGAAGGGTTGAAAAAATGTAAAGCTATTTTTTGTTTTGTACCATAATGAAAACCTCCATACCTGTCAATCTGTTGAATGGAGGTTCGAGACCCACTAAAGCTTGATAATTTCGAATAGTGTCTGCTGCCTCCCACCCCCTCCTTATGAGCTAAGGATAGGGGGTTTGTGAAATCCTTTAGATCAATTGCTGAAACATCAACAGCCATTGCCTGGCTCACCTTGGTCCTAGCTGGATAAAAAGGGTTCGTGTGCACTGATCATATAAATATATGGTCAGTCCTTAAGGCATTGTTCTGTCCTTTGTCTCAGCCATTTATTAACAACCTTTAAACTTTTAAACCTATAATAAGGCTCAAGTTAATAAAAAATAAAATTTTCATTAAAAAAAAATTCTACAGAAAGTATTTAGTAAGATATGCTTAATTTAAAGCTCAGTTTCCATAAGTAAATATCCAGAAATCTTAAGGGGAAAGTGATAGGAAAAAGTATGGACAAGAATGAAGATAAAATAAAGCATTGAAAATGTGATTAAAAAAAAAAAAAAAAACAGTTGAATATGAATGAAAATGTAAAACAATAAGAAAATGCTGATAGTATGAAGGGGAAGTGAGACGATAAAAGATATGGTGAAAATGGCATAGAGGGTAAATGGAATAAATGAGAATTCGAATGAAAAGTTTAATGATAAATATATGAAACAAGCTGAGCGGAAGGGGAAAAAAATAATGACTTGAGTGGAAAATAATACAGAAAAAAAAAACAAAAATACCTAAGCATAAGGATGACACGTAAATCATTATTAGATTAATATTTCAACTTCGACATGGTTGATGTTTTTTTGTTTTATTACAAGGAAATAAAAGCCATAAAGGAAAATATATCTAATAAAGTAAAGAAGGTTACAAAAATAATTTTTGTTTAAGAGAAATTATTTCAAAGTCAAATATTCTTAACTTTAAATCTAGATGATACAATATGACTCTTACTCCATGCGTATGCAAATATGGTTACATTATTATATAATTACTGAAATATCATTTTAAAAAAAATACTCCCTTTTCAGTAAAATGTCCTTGTTGACTTGAAATTCCTCCAAATTATTGATTTACAGCCATCATGCATTAAACGGAATCCTTAAAGATATATATGAGAGAAAAAAAAAAACTAAACAAATAAACATAATAGAAAGCAATTACTCGGAAACGGGTCCCAGAATTACACTTCGATGGATGCAGAGAATTAATTTAGATCTTTTCTTAATTAATAAATTCAAGTGTCACCACTAAAAAATCTCTCTCTCTCTCTCTCTCTCTCTCTCTCTCTCTCTCTCTCTCTCTCTCTCTCTCTCTCTCTCTCTCCACCAAGATTTTTCTGAAGACTACCATTTGCACAAGTGGAAGGAAATTCTCCTTCCAGATTAGAGTAGAAGCGTAAAAAGAATAAGAGAATTTTGAAGGCACGTAAACGGTCACAAGGAAAGTCAATCTTTATAAGTGAATATAAAAACAGTTCACTTGAAAATAAGCCAAAAATAAATATATATATATATATATATATATATATATATATATATATATATATATATATATATATATATATATATATATATATAAATATATATATATATATATATATATATATATATATATATATATATATATATATATATATATATATATATATGTATGTATATATATATATATATATATATATATATATATATATATATATATATGTATATATATATATATATATATATATATATATATATATATATATATATATATGTATATATATATATATATATATATATATATATATATATATATATATATATATATATATATATATATATATAGACACACACACATATAAATATATATACATATATATATATATATATATATATATATATATATATATATATATATATATATATATATATATATATATATATATATATATATATATATATATACATATATATATATATATATATATATATATATATATATATATATATATATATATATATATATATATGTGTGTGTGTGTGTGTGTGTGTGTGTGTGTGTGTGTGTGTGTGTGTGTGTGTAGAAATCACGAAAGCTGACACGTGATAAATATAAAATGTATTATAGCCACGAAAGGAAAAATGAAAAACACTTGATTGGAGTTAGTACTTTCATTCACTCAGGACATTATCAAACTCAGCAATGAGAATACATATACAAAGACATCGTATTATACTGGAGAAGGGGATCCAACAGCTGTCAGTTTCTTAATAATTCCAGAGAAGTCAGATTTTAGATAAAAGGATAATACTGGATTAACGGAAAACAGACCTGGGCTTAGATTCAAATTTCTACCTTGAGTACAGGAGATTAAAAATGATTCAACAATATTCCTTTGGAAATAGTCATTTACATGGATTACTTTTTCCGTCTTTGACCAACCAATTCTTTGACTTGACCCTAACCAGTGGGAGGCCAAGGCATTATTAAGAGAACCCCTGGAGACGGCCAACTGATGTTGTTTTAATCTGACTGGTATACTTTTTGATGTTTGGCCAACATAAAATAGGTTACACTCTGAACAAGGAATGCTATATATTACATTATTATCATTTCCAGAACTATTCTTAATTAACATGTTTTTTTAATGTACAATTATATTTAAACACTACAGCAATGTCTAGTTTTTTCAGAAGGGGTATAACATCTAAAAAACAAACATGAAATGGCAAACAAAGCATATTATTATGTATGAATAAGGCTAAGAAAACATTTTATATTGTCCAATTAGAGAGAAAGGAAACAATTAATAATATGCTTTGTTTGCCAATTTTGGTGGGTAGCCGTAAACAAAAAAATCAATAATGATAATAATAATAATTGTCGGGAATTTCGACCTGATCAATCAAAATTCCCGCCATTTGACTCCGCCTACGATTGCGTCAAATTGGAGGGAGAGGAGAGAACTCGCAGGGGAATGAATGTCGTTCAAGACGAGAATGTTTAGAACCAAAAAGAGAAACCGCCTGGTAGGGGAGGCGTTGAGACTAAAGAAATCGTCCACTTGTAAGTTAAGATTAAGAAATATAACGTCATTCTGTTGTAACATGATAAAATAATCCAATCTAGAAATTTAGGTTCAGAAAAAATTGCGAGAAAAAGGTGACATCGGAGGTTGCAAAGGCTCGCTCTGGCTCTTCGACCCGACGTCCCCAACCACAGTAAGTCATAATTGTTCTGTCTCCCCACCCTAGTGTACCCAGGTCGGTTTCCATATAGGTCTTGTTAGAGTTATGTCAAGTTTGTATCTGTAAATATTTCATCGATCCTTGTGCCAGGGGATCAGTGTTATTGTGTAAAGTACGTAAAAAGGTCTCGGTAAGGCGTTTATCGTGATAAATATCTAAATGTTCAATTAATTTTGCTAAAATCTTGAGTCCCATGCGGACATAGTTTTTTTTTTCGGTCACGCACATGTTCTTTAAGTCAAGTCTCTCTTTGTATGTCAAGTAAAGTTT
Organism: Palaemon carinicauda; assembly: GCF_036898095.1. Classification (NCBI taxonomy): domain Eukaryota; kingdom Metazoa; phylum Arthropoda; class Malacostraca; order Decapoda; family Palaemonidae; genus Palaemon; species Palaemon carinicauda. Next base: position 195,391 of record NW_027169613.1, on the reverse strand, counting down.
TATTTTTCATGTTTCTCGTATTAGATTATTATTTTTATAATAAATTTTGTTAAAATATAGCCGTATTCTACTTACTTCCCCAATGGTTTTGAGAGGTTAGTCCTTCAGACCTTGTGATCAGCCCAGCACATCGGGCTATTTAGTATAAACCGGTGAAATTTCGCCACATTTGGTCCTTCGAACCGGATCACAAGCGCTTCCCAGAGCCGGACGGGACTTAATTAAAATATGAGCTTCTGAGGGTGGGAGAGAAGTAACAATTAAAGGTTCGTCTACATCCCGATGTGCGATCGCCCACGTGGGTCAGTTTCTTTGAGTCCCTTCTTAACGCAAAATTACCTTTCTTTCCTTGCTTTGCCAAACCCCCCCCCCCCCAAACGTAAAGTAAAGTTAATTAAGATGGCGGTGTCCACGATCGTTCATATCGAGGTGTCGATGGGCCTAGTGCAAGACTTACTGAGCGAAACGCAAAGGGCGCTGATAGAGACCTACTCTGAGTCCGTTTACCAGAATTTGGTAACGGAGTTGCTGTCAGAGGTCCGACAGCTAAAAGAGCTATACAAAAGCCAGTGCGTGAAACTAGAATCTAGTATCGAAGCCCGAATCAGGCACATGTTAGGTGAAGCTACACGTGCTTCCACCCTATTGTATAATACAATAGACAAAGTGAAAGGCCCTTCAACGGGGAATGTTGCCCTCCCCAGGTTGAAGCCGCTGCCTCTCCCCACGTTTGAAGGGGAAGTGCAAGAGTACGCATCGTACCGTGAAATATTCACAATCCACGTGGATAGAAGAGCTGATTTAGACGAAGTGTCTAAATTCACATATTTATTGGGGACGTTGGGCAAAGAGCTGCTTAGGATCATCAAATCTCTAAGTGTAACCACCGCGAACTATAGTGTAGCATTAGACCTATTAGATAAGCAATATGGCAACGTGCACCAGACACTCGTGATTCTGCACCGTAAATTAGCCAACATCTTTGTGCCGTCACTAAACCCAGTAGAACTCAAAAGGTTCCGTTTTGAGTTGACCATCATTATTGAACAAATCAAAAGACTGAGTACCAATGACTTAGGCCAGGGCATGGTCATGAGCCTCATTAATCAAAAACTTTCAGAGGGAAAGCTCTACCGCAAAGTTGTAGAGCATTGGAGAAAATGCGACTACACGTTGGACGAGTTCTTTGAGGCAATAGATTTTATTGTGAGAATGCTAGAAGACGATGCATTGCAGAGAGGCGACAGTCTTGGTAGTGACAAAAGACCAGACAGTAGTGTAAGACCGAAAACCCATCCCATCCACAATAATTCCTGCCCATTTTGTAGCAAACGGCATCCGCCTCACGGATGTCGCCAAGTCACTGATGTAGCTGCTAGACGTCGCTGCTAGACGTCTCATTTTGCTAAAAGGGTTCTTTGTTTTAATTGCACGAAATCAGGCCATCGTAGCGATAAATGTTCCGTTTCAAATTCCTGTAGAAACTGTAATGCTAAGCACCACACTGCAATTTGCGGTGCGGGTAGACCGCAATCAATCCCTAGTCATAGTAGTAATAGTCAATCAACAACGTCCCGCCCCGTAGTAAATGCGACGCCTGCGCAGAACGAAACTGCCCCCCGTCCATCCAAAGTTAAAGTAGAATCCAAACCATGCACAAGCGCAAAGATCGCGCAGAGGTCTGATGTGGACCTCCCATGCACTATCTTGCCAACAGCCATGGCAGGTATCCAACTAAGGCAAGGTAGTAAGCGAGTCCGCCTATTTCTCGACTCAGGAAGCCAGAGGAGCTTCATCTCCGCAAAAATTGCCCGTCAATTAGGCCTACCGGTGGTAGGAAGAGTATCCTTGAATATAGTTCCGTTTGGTTCCGAGGAAATTAGCGGACAATACGATGTAGTAAGTTGAAGGGTTGAAATGGGGAAAAGAATCGTGCGTATGAAGTTGGTGGCACATGAACACGTGGACGTCCTGATACATAACGTGGGTTATGTAAAGGTCAGACAGCATCTGTTGACCAAGGGAGTCACGTTAGCCGATCCAGCAAACCAATCAGATACCATGAAGAACATTCACATATTAGTTGGGGCTGATTATTTTAGCTATTTTATTATCGGTGTTGAAAAAGTAGATGGGATAAATCTCTTCTTGACACATAATGGTATGTCCCCGTACGGGAAGGTGCCACAGTGGCTGTTCCAAGGGGAAAAGATCGATCAAGTAAGAACGTTGAGAGTGTGCAGAATCACGAACGAGCCATATCTGTGTGATGTAGACGAGTGGTGGCGATTAGACCGTGTTGGCATCGCTCTATCTGAGCAATACACTGTTCGCGAGGCCGAGGCCGTGCGAAAGGTATCGCAAAGCGTTGTGACAAAACCTGAGGGATATCAGGTTAGCCTACCATACGGGTCGGATGTTAGGCCAGAAACAAATTATCGTAGCGCTGTGGCGCAGTTACAGTCGTTGCAGACCAAATTCAGAAAGGATAGGAAATATTTGGAACAATATCAGGGAGTGATAGATAAATATATCAAAGCAGGTTTTATATCAGAGGTGAAAAATCCCATAGTGGAAGGTTATTACATGCCACATTTTGGAGTTAAGAAAGACAGCTGTACCACCCCCCTTAGAATCGTGTTCAATGCCTCAGCAAAGTTAAAGGGTTGTAAGTCATTGAATGGATGTCTCTTACCTGGGCCCAATTTGGTAGAGGTAGCATATAGTTTAATCATAAGGTTTAGGTTGAACCGATATGCAATGTTAGCCGACATAAGTAAAGCATTCTATCGTGTTTTGTTAGATCCTCGTGATGCCAAATACACACGATTTCTGTGGCGCGAGGCAGCTGGTCGAGCGCTTACCTTCGCCTTTAGAGTCGTGGTGTTCGGCATCACAGCTAGTCCATTTCTGCTACAACAGATATTAAATTGTCATTTTAAAGAGGAAGGCCGCCCAGTTTTAGTAAAATCTTTTTATGTCGATAACTATCTGGCCACGTTTGAGGATTTAGAACAAATGAGGAAAGAGCATGAGTCTGTTATTAACATCTTGAAAGGGGCGGGTATGCCCTTGGAAGGGTGGGCAAGCAATCACTTGGCCTTCGATAGCGAGAAACAGTGGAGTGAGCCTGTGAGTATGAACGTGCTTGGGCTGCGATGGGCCCGGGACGTGGACAGATTGTGTGTGAAAGAAAGTAAAAGGATCAGTGAGTTGGGGGAGGGATGGGTGCCTACGAAGCATAGGGTACTTTCCCTGTTAGTCTCCATTTATGATCCGATAGGTTTGATAAGCCCATTATTTGCAAAGGGAAAACCTTTTCTCAAACAACTATGGGAGGATAATATAGGTTGCGATGACGTGTTAGGAGAAGAAAGGGCTAAACAGGCAAGTGAATTGTTGAATGATTTGAAAGCAGTGAGCGACATCACCTTTCAAAGATTGATAGGAAGAAGGGGTTTAGAACTTCATGTGTTCACCGATGCCAGCAGTAAGGCATATGGAGCAGTGGCATATACCAGGGACGATTGCAATCAGGTAAGTTTGGTTACCAGTAAAATGAGGATCACTCTGAAAGGAATTTGAAACGGGACATTTATCGCTACGATGGCCTGATTTCGTGCAATTAAAACAAAGACCCCTTTTAGCAAAATGCGACGTCTAGCAGCGACGTCTAGCTGCTACATCAGTGACTTGGCGACATCCGTGAGGCGGATGCCGTTCGCTACAAAATGGGCAGGAATTATTGTGGATGGGATGGGTTTTCGGTCTTACACTACTGTCTGGTCTTTTGTCACTCAAGACTGTAGCCTCTCTGCAACGCATCGTCTTCTAGCATTCTAACAATAAAATCTATTGCCTCAAAGAACTCGTCCAACGTGTAGTCGCATTCCCTCTGAAAGTTTTTGATTAATGAGGCTCATGACCATGCCCTGGCCTAAGTCATTGGTACCCAGTCTTTTGATTTGTTCAATAATGATGGTCAACTCAAAACGGAACTTTTTGAGTTCTACTGGGTTTAGTGACGGCACAAAGATGTTGGCTAATTTACGGTGCAGAATCACGAGTGTCTGGTGCACATTGCCATATTGCTTATCTAATAGGTCTAATGCTACACTATAGTTCGCGGCGGTTACACTTAGAGATTTGATGATCCTAAGCAGCTCTTTGCCCAACGTTCCCAATAAATATGTGAATTTAGACACTTCGTCTAAATCAGCTCTTCTATCCACATGGATTGTGAATAGTTCACGGTACGATGCGTACTCTTGCACTTCCCCTTCAAACGTGGGGTGAGGCAGCGGCTTCAACCTGGGGAGGGCAACATTCCCCGTTGAAGGGCCTTTCACTTTGTCTATTGTATTATACAATAGGGTGGAAGCACGTGTAGCTTCACCTAACATGTGCCTGATTCGGGCTTCGATACTAGATTCTAGTTTCACGCGCTGGCTTTTTTATAGCTCTTTTAGCTGTCGGACCTCTGACAGCAACTCCGTTACCAAATTCTGGTAAACGGACTCAGAGTAGGTCTCTATCAGCGCCCTTTGCGTTTCGCTCAGTAAGTCTTGCACTAGGCCCATCGACACCTCAATATGAACGATCGTGGACACAGCCATCTTAATTATCTTTACTTTACGTTTGGGGGGGGGGGGGGGTTTGGCAAAGCAAGGAAAGAAAGGTAATTTTACGTTAAGAAGGGACTCAAAGAAACTGACCCACGTGGGCGATCGCACATCGGGACGTAGACGAACCTTTAATTGTTACTTCTCTTCCACCCTCAGAAGCTCATATTTCAATTAAGTCCCGTCCGGCTCTGGGAAGCGCTTGTGATCCGGTTCGAAGGACCAAATATGGCGAAATTTCACCGTTTTATACTAAATAGCCCGATGTGCTGGGCTGATCACAAGGTCTGAAGGACTAACCTCTCAAAACCATTGGGGAAGTAAGTAGAATACGGCTATATTTTAACAAACCGCAGAATCAAGAGAGGAGATGATTAAGTGAATGATGATGTCTTCTTGGAGGGGAAAGGAAAGATTCTCTATAATGTGAATATCCGATATATTTTAGCATTAACTGATTATAAAGTGAATGGTTTTGTCGGGATAAAATCAGAGGTGAAAGAAATAGTGTTTTATGGATCACTCCCTAATGGGAGAGACAAGGGACAGTGACCATGCCCTTTCATGACAATGCCCTAGAGACTGACCATATATACATATGATCAGAGCCCAATCCCCTTTTTTTCGTCAAATTAGGACCAGGGAGGGTCAGAGAATGGCTGCTGATGACTCAGTACACCTATACGATTCTTCAAATCCCCCATCTGCATCTCACAAGGATGGCAAGGTTGCAGACGCTATTAGATAATATTGAGCTTGAACTTGTCTC
>NW_027169613.1:160000-177500 GCF_036898095.1 Palaemon carinicauda | reverse complement strand
GTCTAAATGTGCAAAATTTATCATTAATTGAATGCCATGTAACAAACTACCAATTAACTACGATGGTGAAGATGGGTTGATTTCAATTCTAAGTACAAAATGCCTGAATTCGACAGGTATAAGTACAGAAGAATTGTCATTGACTTTTATCTTTCTTCGTGGCCAAGTGGCTTAGTCACTGTCTATATAAGCTTGCCGACCAGGGTTCGATTCCTGGCCGAACTCAAGCTCTTGTCTTCGTGTGATTTCGCCTGGGGCTCTGATCCCGAAGTCGTTAAGAGAATCCAGACATTAATGTATCAAAAATATATATGGCTTATTTGAATATGAAAAACACGTCTAAATGTGCAAATTTTATCATTAATTGAATGCCAAGTAACAAATTACCAATTAGCTACGATGGTGAAGATAGGTTGATTTCAATTCTAAGTACAAAATACCTGAATTCGACAGGTATAAGTACAGAAAAATTGTCATTGACTTTTATCTTTCTTCGTGGCCAAGTGGCTTAGTCACTGTCTATACAAGCTTGCCGACCAGGGTTCGATTCCCGGCCGGACCTAAGTTCTTGTCTTTGTGTGATTTCGCCTGGGGATCTGATCCCGAGGTCGTTAAGAGAATCCAGACATTAATGTATCAAAAAAATATATGGCTTATTTGAATATGAAAAACACGTCTAAATGTGCAAAATTTATCATTAATTGAATGCCAAGTAACAAACTACCAATTAGCTACGATGGTGAAGATGGGTTGATTTGAATTCTAAGTACAAAATACCTGAATTCGACAAGTATAAGTGCAGAAGAATTGTCATTGACTTTTATCTTTCTTCGTGGCCAAGTGGCTTAGTCCCTGTCTATACAAACTTGCCGACCAGGGTTCGATTCCCGGTTGGACCCAAGCTCTTGTCTTTGTGTGATTTCGCCTGGGGCTCTGATCCCGAGGTCGTTAAGAAAATCCAGAAATTAATGTATAAAAAATGAATATGGCTTAATTGAATATGAAAAACACGTCTAAATGTGCAAATTTTATCATTAATTGAATGCCATGTAACAAACTACCAATTAGCTAATATGATGAATATGGGTTGATTCCAATTCTAAGTACAAAATACCTGAATTCGACAGGTATAATTACAGAAGAATTGTCATTGACTTTTATCTTTCTTCGTGGCCAAGTGGCTTAGTCACTGTCTAAACAAGCTTGCCGACCAGGGTTCGATTCCCGGCCGTACCCAAGCTCTTTTCCTTGTGTGTTTTCGCCCGGGGCTCTGATCACGAGGTGGTTATGAGAATCCAGACATTAATTTATCAAAAATATATATGGCTTATTTGAATATGAAAAACACGTCTAAAATTGCAAAATTTATCATTTATTGAATGCCAAGTAAAAAACTACCAATTAACTACGATGGTGAAGATGGGTTGATTTCAATTCTAAGTACAAAATACCTGAATTCGACAGGTATAAGTACAGTAGAATTGTCATTGACTTTTATCTTTCTTCGTGGCCAAGTGGGTTAGTCACTGTCTATATAAGCTTGCCGACCAGGGTTCGATTCCCTGCCGGACCCAAGCTCTTGTCTTTGTTTGATTTCGTCTGGGGCTCTGATCCCGAGGTTGTTAAGAGAATCCAAACATCAATGTATCAAAAATATATATGGCTTATTTGAATATGAAAAACACGTCTAAATGTGCAAAATTCATCACACACACACACACACACACACATATATATATATATATATATATATATATATATATATATATATATATATATATATATATATATATATATATATATATGTGTGTGTGTATATTTATATATATATATATATATATATATATATATATATATATATATATATATATATATATATATATATATATATATATATATATATATCATATATTTATATATGTATATATATATATATATATATATATATATATATATATATATATATATATATATATATTTATATATAGATATTTATATATATATATATATATATATATATATATATATATATATATATATATATATATATATATATATATATATATATATATATATATATATATATGTGTGTGTGTGTGTGTGTGTGTGTGTGTGTGTGTGTGTGTGTGTGTGTGCGGAGGAAAGTTGGATAATTCAACTACACAATAAAATAAGAAGAATTAATGTTACTCGGATAAGATGGAGTATAACATTCCCATTAGGCAACTAGTAAATGGGGGTGAGGCAAATCAACAAGTGTCTTTCACATACCACACAATGCTAAGAAGATCAATCGAATAATTTTCACATGTCATAATGGGAGTAAATATATCCGCAATTATCCTTCAGGAAAAAACCCAGTTAAGTAATCGTTCCTGAAACAACAAAACATACCACAAATCATCATGCAAATCAAACTTCTATAAATTTGGCATATATTACATATTGACAAAATAGAACGAAATCCCACCCATTACAGTCCTCAAAGGGAAAATCAAAGCAATACATAACAGTATAATGAAAAGGAGAATCAATTGTAGGTTACTTTGAAAATGAAAGGTTGATTAGCTTGATACTATAAATATATACTTAATTCACATATTAGTCTTATATAAGAACTGCAATGGGTCAGCAAATGAAAATATTGATGGTAACCTACCGTGGCCCCCCTTAGGGCCGATAATAGTTGCACGGGTATTAGTGTAACAACCACACTCCTAGGCCTAACCTATTAGACTACTAACATGAACTATGGATTACTAAGACATAGAATGTGGGTTAGTTTAACCTAACACAAGATCAAACGATCATACATGATATTGAATGCTCGGCAACAATACCGCACCATATAGCGTAAAACACACTACTGTGAAATAAATAAATGGCCTCTAGAGCATGTAAGCCATCACAACTAGAGGTATGTAACTACCCTCAGATGAGGACACTATGCTTGCTATCAACTGGAATAGATGACTATATCAAACAGGCCCCCCATATATACTCATCTATCCCCTAACGATAATATAATAAACTCGGAGTGTATTCAATGCTAAAAACCCGGCGACAACAGGTGCCAAATAAGTCGAGATGTTCTCTCGGGCACGTTTGTAATAAGACGACAAAATTGTCGGGATTTCTCACATACCAACCCTTAAGCCAATGTTCGTCTTTTCTGCCATACCTTAACCATTAAGCCAATGTTCGTATGTTTAATACAATTATGAAATAAATACTTGGACGTAAGGTAGTTAACAGGGGGGACATTTCTAGATGGAAAAAGATAATTAATAACAATATAATGATACAATAACTGGATTATTAATATCTAAAATAACCAGTTATTCTCTATACAATTAATGTTGAAGTCGAATCAGAACTCCGAAGTCCGAACACAACTTCCAACAAAAAAACCTGTTTTCAAGGAAAACTTGATAATTTTAATGAAATAAGAACATCCTTATATTGTTACAATAATAACAAACTCCAATAATGAAATAAATCTATATTTCAAATATTAAATATACCGGAAATCAAGAACAAGAAATAAAATAATGGAGACCTTTCATGTGACGTCATCAGACGACTACTAACAGCAGAACTGATTCTGTTGAGTCGAACATTCGACACAATATATATATATATATATATATATATATATATATATATATATATATATATATATATATATATATATATATATATATATATATATTCATATATATATATATATATATATATATATATATATATATATATATATATATATATATATATATATATATATATATATATATATATATCACAAGCATACGTGATTTCAATCAATGTAAATATCACCCACGAATGGCATTTAATACCGGATATATATCCACTTGGAATTCCTTTTATGGTAACAGCATCTGGCCGGGTGGAGATTCGAACCCCCACCTGTTCGGCTGGATACCATGCCTGCAGGGACTATACCGACTGAGCTATCAAGAGAGATAAAAGTTTATGACAAGTCCCCGTACATATTGATAAATCACAGGGACATTTTATGGCACATCTGAATGAATCATGATCGGCCATGATACTTTGATGCTTTGCTTTCCTGCCTTGATATGTTCTAAACAACGACCTTAAGAACATATTTTGTTGTTCAAAGTTATATTTACTTATAGCATCAAATAATATTTTATTTAGTTTTCTTCGGACTCGACAATATTAATTTGAATGTTAATATTAACTTTAAAATGTCATTAAGCGTGGTTAATTATTTTCGATTTTTTTTTAAATAGTAGTGGTGCTTTTCATATCATAATTCAACCTATTCAGTCAAAAGATATCCGGTGGGTCCTGGTCTAATAGCATTATACATATAATAATGTTGCTATATGTCTTTTTCATGTTTTTATCACATTTTGAACTATTCCTCCATTATGCCATGCTTATTGGCTGGAGTAAGGAGAACATTCCTGTATTATCTTTGTTTTCCATCCTTATTTTAGGAATTACTTTTGAAAATAAATTGTGTAAGTAAAATCTTCCTAGAGGATGAAACAATATCCATGTGTAGGCCTATAACGAGATTGCTGAAAATAAAAGAAAAACAATACTCATGCGTATATCTAGACAATCAAAAATAAAATATACAAAATACTGTCTTTAAGTGAATATTTGTTGGTAATTTGCTTATAATAAAGTTTTGTGTGGAAAAGAGGTATTTTTTTTTTTCAAATATCATGTGGATTTCTGGAAACATAATATGTCTGTGATCTTATCAACAACGGATTTCATTATGAAGGACAATATTAAGCAGAAAATAAATTTTCAGTTGCATTAAAAGAATTGTTTATGTTTTATCGAAAATCGTAATTTTTCGGTAGCTTGTGAGTAGGTTTGTTAGGGGATCAGGACTATTTTAATGCCTCTGATTTTCTGTATGATTTACTGTGTTCTTTCCCAAACCTTACAATAAGCAATTTTGGTTCTAAACAATCACAAAAATCTATGCCTTGTGTAGATAATGTATGCATAGAACGTGGCATTTTTTTTTCCTAGACAGACGCTTTATATACACGTCCCCATATAAAAGATATTTAATGTGTGCAAATTATACGACTGCCGCAGAGTAATGCCTCAGAAATGTTGGGAAAATAAGGCCTCCAGACATTTGTTTCTTCTGCTTCATTTGTTGCTGTTTCTGCAAGGGAGAGAGATCTCGTGCCTCATTTACTATGAAATCGGAAAGAAGAAACTACCATTGAAAGACATTTTTATTTTTTGTATTTTCTTATTTTTTTTTTTAGATTGGGGCAATTTACAATTATCATTTCTTAATATTTTGATTACTTCTGATGTGAAATTTCACGCAAGTGCTCGTTTGTTTGTTACAATTTCTATTTCTTGATAAGTTTTCTAATCTGAAAACCTTACAAAGAAAATAATTATATCAGGTATTAGTCTCAGCCTTTCTCCTATTTATACTTTACTTCCTTTAACTTTAAGGGTTACTGCTTTTCTGGTCCTATACAACAGGAGAACCTTAATCACTACCGGACCTCCACAGTCATTATATCATGTTCATTCGAAAGCATCCAACATTTCACACCGTATATTGCTCGTGTATTGTCAAATCTACACCATTGAAGCACTTTGAGATCAAGAAAGTCTTCAATTTCCTCTTGGAACCCTAATTATCTTCAGTCTTTCGGATGTCTAGTGGGAGCTTATTGTATTGTCTCTGGACTGCATATTCAATGGCTCTAGATACAGTACGCATATATCTAGGTTCCAATAATTTGAAACTATCCCTAACTACTCTCGTGCCATCGCAATCTGTTGGTTGCACAATATGTAGGAACTCTATTAGCTGTTTTGGAAACTGGGTCTGAGTACTTGGTGGGTTAGATAAAATGTTTGCATTGATAGGAAGCCAGCGTAAATCAGTTAGTGTAGGAGTGATCCTTTGTTCGGGGTGGGACACATTATATTAGTCTTGTTTAAGTTGGACTTTTGGTAAATTGAAGTAGGTGGAGTTACAGTAGTCCAACAAAGTAATAGTAAAGTTTATGACAAGTTTCTTTACATAATGTTCATCCAGGTACTTCTTTATAAAAGTAATAATTCTTTGATGATAACCAGCAGTTTAACTACATTATTTATTTAGTTGTTGAAAGACAAGTTAATCAAGAGATAAGCGTAGGTCACGAACTTTACTAAATATCGGGCAGAATTGTTATTTATGTATATTTGAATATCACCCAAGTTTCTTTAAGCCATTTTTCTTTCCAGCAACCACAATTGTTTAATTGTAATCAATTCCCCAACACTGGTAAGAATTCGGTTTAGACTTTCAGGAGTGTCGTTTATATCATTTATGGAGAAGTAAAATTGTGTACAATCTGCAAATTGCTTGAACTTCACTCAGTGCCATTGCAATATTTTAGACAGACCAATAAATTCCATACAAAATAAGATGGGGCTCAGTACTCCCCTTTGGTACACCTCTTTTCAGATGTTGATATGATGAATAGAGTTTCAAATTTGCCTGCAGTAATTTCTGTTAACCAAGTAGTCTTTTAGGTATTCAAAAGCTTTATCTTCAATACCCATGGACGTAGATCATTTAGTAGCAATTCACACACAACTGTATCAAAAGCAGCACGAAGATCAAGCAATATTAAAATACCCCATTTATTTTCATCCAATGTTTCCAGCATTGGATGGACTGTATCAAGGACAACCTTCGATCAAAGGGATTAACCGGTGATGAAGTGTGGAACAGGGGTAGATGGAGAAAGCTGGCCAGAAACATCAACCCCACATAGAAGTGGGAAGGGATGCGGACAAAGAAGAAAAAGAAGAAGTTTCCAGTATATCATTTACAACAGAACAGATAGCAGCCTTCTCCGTAGAGTATAAGTTTCTGTAAGCAGACTGGGTGTCTGGCTAATTTTCTATTTCTTCTAAGTGGCTAATTAAGTGATCAAGAATTACCTATTTTAGGAATTTTGAAATAAAGGATAGATTCGAAAGAGGTTTATGTAGGTACACGAAAAGACAAATTTACCATGTACCAGTATTCATTATTATTGTCATTATCCTATATGTACTATTTATTGTATTATGTGCTTTCAAACATTATGCTAAGATGTTGCATATCAGCAAAATAATTCATGCCCTATTAATTTTCTATGACAACATTGTATTAGCAATGGCAACAATTACTTGTTTTTCCCATGATACATTTTCTTCTTTGTCCTGATCTCTTACTGATAAGTTATCTTCCCGTTGTTCCCGCGGACTTTGTATTTTTCTCGTAATAGTCATTAAGAACCTACTTTTAAAGCTGTATCCTTGCCCCACCTATTAAAGATAAGGAAGTTAACAACATGTGCAGTTTATAGGAGCTTAATTCCCTTTTAGAAGAATGTATTCAGACACATTTTATTATCAGCCTTAATTTGATCTTAGAAATATTTCTTCAATGAATTATGCAATAAAGATATCTTCTATCATTATGTTTTTAATATAAACCACGTGCAATCTATAACTATAATATATTTTATACATGCAGAGAATGGGAACCATTCCGGATATTCATTATCACATTCTCTTTTTATATGCTGGGAAAAGTATGTGTTTAAAGAAGTGGTCTTCCTTTATTCTTTTGTTAATTCCTCCTCCTGGATAAATTATGGGATTTGAGGGCAGAGAAAAACAGAAAATCATTGTAGCAAATAAATAGTGGTTATCACGAATGAACCTTTGTAAATGAACCCTAATAATACCATGTTCCATTTTTAAAGTGTTGCATTTGGTATATGTCAGAATCGTCTAGTGTTTATACAAGTTATATAGAGATATTTAACAACATAGCCCTTATATATATATATATATATATATATATATATATATATATATATATATATATATATATATATATATATATATATATATATATATATATATATATATATACGTGTGTGCGTGTGTGCGTGTGTATGTGTGTGCTGATTCGTGTACTCATATGCTGTATTTATAATGAAGAGTTACAAGATATAAATGAAAGGCAAAAGTAAATCTAACTGATCAGAGTATTGGATAATTTGAAATGAAAACCACAGAAGTGGCAAAGCAAATATTGTGTTCAAGCCAACAGCAATGCTTTTAACGATCAATATGGTATTCATTAAGGTCTTCAGAGAGAGGCTGGTGAAAAGTTCAGTTATTTGTACATCCTTTAAGAAATAATGTTTTTATGTGATAGCAATGATTTTGGTGAGAAAATGCTTTTCATTGGTGCTTAATGGATTCAGTCAATATCCAATCTCAAAGTGAAAGGAAATGAATAACGGAGAAGACCAATTGAAATCATAATAGATCCTCTCAATAAGACGATAAAATTATATTATTGCATTTCCCAGACGTTTTAGATATGTTATAAATAAGAAAGTAGGAACTAACGCCAGCCTCTTGATTACAATAATTGTTTCCTTGATTAAGTATATTATTATTTTGATATGTTTTGAAATGTTTCTATGCTGAAAAAAACTGTAAAAGTCTAAAGAATCCAAAAGCTTGTTTTAATAATAAAGAAAAGTCCTTTTATTTCGATACTATATCTTTTAGTCATATAATGCTGCCAATTTGTCTATCCCTATTATTTGGTTTTATAATCTGGTAAGCTTTTCATTTTATAAAGTTCACAAACGCTAAAAAAGTTTGTTAAAACTGTTAAAATATATTTTCTCATGTTGCATTTGACGAAATCAGTTCTCAGAAAAACCTGTTTACGGTGTCATTATTAACTGTATATTTGTGGTAATGGTAAAATGTTTCTTTATTTTATTGATACAGTAAAAAGTGAAGGAATTATACTTTTGTAATTAAATGAAATACTTAAGGATAGCAAATTACCATAGACAAGAAATTGCGGTCCCAAGGCCAACATACATCGGGACAAGGAGCTGTGTAACCTTGTAGAGGTGCAGTGGCTTAAGCCTACCATAAGACTGCTTGGGGGTTATGTTGGAACCTCTGTGACCTATTAGGAAGCAAAAGGCTTATGGATGGTACGAATTAACAGCTCTGAGGGCTCACGACAGGCCTAGCAAGCCGGTGACCCGCTAGAAATTGCTCATGAACCGCATGACTTGCTTCAGGACCGACCCATTGATCAAAGGATGCCCGAGCACATCCTGACTCGGAATGTTATTGGACATGGACAAGGAAGTGGAGCTTTGAGATTGGGAACAATTAATCTAAGTACTTTGCGAGGTAAGGAGGAGGAGGTAATCATGATGATGGAGGAGAGAAATATAGACATTTTGGGACTGTGTGAAACCCGTTTACCAGGAGAAGGAACAATATTATTGCATAACAATTACCAATTACTTTACAAAGGTGGAAGAGCTGCACGACACAGAGTAGGCTTTATTGTGAGGGAAGAGCTAGCTGGAAAAATTAGTCATGTAAATTACAAGAGTGATAGGATTATTGGCTTTTCCTTAAAGTTGGGAATGATTCAAGCCAGTATAATTCAGGTGTATGTACCACAGCAGGGCCGCCCTCAAGAAGAAAAGGAAGAATTCTACAGAGATCTGCAGGAAGTAAAAGATTCTGTCCCATATGTAGAGAATGTATTAATAATTGGAGACATGAATGGACATATTGGGCAAGACAGGACAGGCATAGAGAGAATATTAGGAGCGTTTAGCATTGGGGACAGAAATAGAGAAGGAGAAAACATAATTGATTTCTGCATGCAAAACCAGATGTCCATAATGAACTCTTTCTATATTCATAGAGACAGCCACAAGTGGACGTGGTATCGGTGGAACTCGGCCTTAGGAGTATACACGGAAAAATCAATGATTGACTTGGCAATAACAAATAACAAAAATATGGTAAGAGATGTAAAAAGTATTCCCTCTGTGTCATTCGATTTAGATCACAGGCTTCTCTTAATTAAATTAAAGACAGTGAAACATAAACCAATTAAAAGCCAAGTGAGAGAAAGATTTATCCTAGAGAATATGAGAGAAGAGGAATGCTTAGTTAGATATCAAAACGAAATCAGTAGAGCTAAACAAATGCAACAGGAGAGCAACGACCCAAATGAAATATGGAGACACTTTAAGATGGCTGTAGTAGGCGCTGCTAATAATACAGTGCAGAAGAAAAGAGTTCGAGGTAGGAGGAAAAAACAAACTGCTTGGTGGACTCCCACACTTAAGTCCACTGTTACAAATAAAATGAAACTTATCAGAAAATGGATGAAAACTTAGAGCTTGGAAGATCACAATAATTATAAAGAAGCCTTAAGAGAAACAGAAAGAATAAAAGCTCAAACAAAAAGAGAAACGTGGGAAAGAATAGGAGAAGATCTAGGAAATGATCTCCAAGGTACTAGAAAGCTCATATATAGCACTGCTAAAAACTATAGAAAGGGAAGCCAACCACCCACTTATGTAATCAAAGACCCTATGGATGGGACAATTTTAACCGAACCCCAAGAAATTGAATTAGGATGGAAGCATCACTTTGAAACACTACTAAACAAGGAAAATTGAAGGACATGTAGAATTTGATGTGGTTGGGGATGCAGAACCTGACAGAACGACACAGGAAGTAAAAAATGCCCTCAAGAGGATGAGAAATGGTAAGGCCCCTGGAGTGGATACAATACTTGCAGAGCTCCTTAAAAACATGGGTGAGGATGAAGTCATTTGGCTGCTGGAACTAATCGACATACTCTGGAATGGACAAATACCACCTGAAGACTGGAGAAGAGATCTAATATGCCCAATCTATAAAAAAGGTGACTAGACAAATTGCAGCAATTATAGAGGAATATCCCTAATGTCACACACTTTTAAAGTATATGAAAGAATACTTGAAGCCAGATTGAGAGGATATGTTGAACCAAAACTGGGGGAATGGCAAAGTGGTTTTCGGCAAGGAAGAGGGACAACCGATAGGATTTTCTCACTCAAGATGATACTCGAGAAAAGCTGGGAATGGAACAGGGACAGAAATAT
This sequence comes from Palaemon carinicauda, assembly GCF_036898095.1. NCBI lineage: Eukaryota > Metazoa > Arthropoda > Malacostraca > Decapoda > Palaemonidae > Palaemon > Palaemon carinicauda. The sequence continues at coordinate 166,476 of NW_027169613.1, read as the reverse complement.
TGCTTTTATAGACCTAGAAAAGGCTTTTGATAGAGTACCAAGAATGAAAATATGGGATGCCCTAAAAGACCCTTACTATGGAATCCCTGAGAAACTTATAAGAGCAATTTATAACACCTATCAAAACATCAAATCCAGAGTAAAAACAAATCAAGAGAATGAAGATTGGTTTGAAATCAAATCAGGAGTAAGACAGGGCAGCGTCCTTTCTCCACTTCTTTTTATATTGTTACTAGACAAATGTATGAGGGAACGAGGCGAGGACGAAGCTGAAGATATGATCATCAACCTTCTGTATGCAGATGACCACGCAATGATAGACCCCAACGCAGAAGCTCTCCAAGAAAACGTCAACAACTGGAATGCGGATCAACAAGGATAAGACAGAGATTATGCACCTATCACGAACACAAAACAACGTAGATGTAGAATTAGAAGGTCATACATTGAAACAGTGTAGAAATTTCAAATACTTAGGAGTGGAGTTTTGTGACCAAAACGATCCAAAACTGGATATAACTACCCGAGTTCAGAAATTCAGTAACAATTTGTATCTGCTCTACCCACTAATGAAAGACAGAAACATTACTCGCAAAGTGAAAACCATAATATACCTAGCTATTTTAAGACCAATATTGACTTATGGCTATGAATCATGGACATTAACATCAAGAACTAGAAGCCAACTCCAAGCAGCTGAATTGAAAGCCTTAAGACTCATAAAAGGTGTGACAAGACTGGATAGACTACGAAATGAAGATATTAGAAGAGAACTGGGAGTGGAGGGGATTCTATATTTTGTGGAGAGAGGACAGCTTAGATGGTTTAGACATGTCAAAAGAATGGAGGAAGAGCGATATCCTGTAAGGTTTTTGGAATGGACACCAGAAGGAAGGAGACCGGTAGGAAGACCAAAACTGAGATGGCTTCAAAACATAGAGAGAGGAGTAGAGAGGAGAGGCTTCAGTTTGCGGGAAGTTGATGAGATGAGGCTCTATGAGGATCGCCAAGAATGGAGACAGTTCTTGAAGCAGGACGACTGACAGGCCTGGAGGCCTACCTGGCGTCTGGTGAGAAAGAAAGAAAGAAATTGATTAACCTTCATATTATATCCCACTATGCATTTACTTTTTTGTGATATACATTGCTCGTCCCCTTAATGACCCTTTCATTCAATCTCAATTATCAAGTTGTTCATTTACATTTTCAAACTATCAAATACTAAGATAAAAGAATCTGGAAAAAAATAGAAACAGAAACTTATTTCGATAGACACCCTTAGTTTCTATCAATTGAATTTGACCAATGTTTTCCAATTTAAACACATTGTATACCTCTTGTTGCAATTGATGTTTATAATTCTTATAAGAGTATAATGATACCTCCCTTTAGTAGAAATGTTTTATAAATCGATTATTTTATACATCTTTCTCTATGGAATTTCCTTTTTCCTTTCTTGATATCCTTTTGGTGACGGTAAAAAGTCAATAACTCATTGCTATTAGAGCAGGGCAGGTTAAGAGGATAACTACTATTAAGTTTCCCATCATAGGAAAAGAGGATAAGTGTACTAATTTTATCTTCTTCTGAATAGAGATTAAATCGGAAATATTAATTTCCCTTTTACAGGATTTAAAAAATGAATTTAGAATAAAGCTTAACTAGATATTTCATGTAATAGGTTTTATCATATGGATTATATTTTCGGATAGATGTGATTTGAATATGTGCCTTACATATATTTGGCAAAGTTGAATGTAGATAATTACTGTAGTCTAATAGCATTCAAGCCAGACGTATTAGAAGTATTCTATAAATGAAATTCTGTTGAGATTTCACCTGTGTGTAATGCTCTGGCAATGTTTGCCATCATTTTATCAATGGTTAAATATCCCGGATTATCTTTATCATTTCATTCTAAAGGGGAACAAAGACTATGTTTACAGACAACAGTAACTTGTATATCGTTCCACTTACTATTATTCATCAAGATGATGAAAGAGGTAAATCAGAGTCCTACAATCACACTTTCTATCTTATCTATTAAGTACGTACAGTAAATAGAAAAGACTTGTTTTGCCTTTTTTTTTTTTTTTTTTTTTTTTTTTTTTTTTTTTTTTTTTTTTTTTTACAATATGTTGAAGAAACCTTCTAACCTTGAAGTTTAGTAGGTTTATAGCTAGCCCTTGAGACTGGTTGCGCATTTCAGTTTAAGAGGTTTAAATATTTAAAAGGTGGCAATGAATGGCTAAGGAAAAGGCCAGTGTCATTGCGTCAGCAACGACAATGCCCTATATACATATGATCAGCGCCCAGGCCCCTCTCGATCCAAGGTAGCCCCGGGAAGGCCAGGCATTGGCTGCTGATGACTCAGTAAGATGGTGAGGTTGCAAACACTGAAGACACAAACGAGTTTGAGTGGATGTCGAACCCCAGTCAGGCTATCACTAATTTAGGACGTTTCTAATAGGCCAACCCTTGTCACGCAATATCCTAATAACCGAACATATATACATACTTACCACCCAAGACACCTCTACACCTAAGCTGAGACCAAGGAGGAAAAAGCCATGGCTGCTTGAACCTCAGCAGGTAGATTTAAACCTAAAACCTGAAGTCTACAGAACTATGAAAATACAGAAACTAGTGAAAACCATTGGTCTTTGAGTAGAGCCCGAACTCCCGACTAATGAATCGCAAGACGTTTCCATCAAGTTGATGCCACCCTGTGTCACTGTCGCTCTGAGGATAGCTTAAGTATTTGTATCATTGTATATATCCTCTATTCAAAAAGTATTCAAAGCATCGATTGGTAATTGTTTTATAATTTTCTTTCATGTTTAATCTTAGGAATTTGATTGCAAATATTTTCTGCCAATGCACCATATCTTGCTTATTAATAGAACTTGAAAACATTAAAACTATTCTAAAGAAAGATGGCTATTAATCATTTATGCAGTTGACAAAAATCCCTCCATGGTTACAGCTTTGCAAGTGATATATAAAAGAGAATAGTTTCTTTATCACACTAACGATCTGTTGTTCTCCTTCAATGTCCTTATGATCATTAATCTCCCTGTGTCGATATTTGGGTCTTTGGCTCAAGGTTAATTCAGGAGTGACGCAACAATGTTACTCTACGATTTCCTTATCAAAATGATTGACTATTCACACATACACGCACATACACACACACACACACACACACACACACACACACACACACACATATATATATATATATATATATATATATATATATATATATATATATATATATATATATATATATATATATATATGTATGTGCGAGTCTGTGTATCTGTGCGTTTGTGTGTGAGAAGTTGTAAAATGATAAGTTATAACACATCTGTGGCCAACCTTAGATTATGACTTCTATCAATTAGCAAAGACGACCTTTCATTTATTGTTCAAAAGTTCAAAAATAGGAAATAAACTAATTAGGCTTTTGGATAGTTTCATCATGCCAAAATTGCACATATTCTAAGCTGGATTTGCAATAATGCACTGAAATATGAAAATAAACCTTTATTTAAAAACTACTGAAGTAAACAATAAAATATATATCGCTTTAGATTATAATATGTGGAAATAAATGTAATTCTGCAGTGCGAACTAAGGTGCTTCATATCGTTAAGAAGTTTTCTTAATGAATATTTTGATTTTAATTACTATGTGAATGTAGAAAGTATTGGTAAATATAATGTTCAATAAGTATTTAATTTTTCTATAATAATGTTCTTAGAAGCACTGCATATATAACGTTAATACGCCCCAGTAAAAAAAAAAAAAAAAAAAAAAAAAAAATTCTTCTGAAATATTGATTTTAGTTAATTGGGATGATATTCCATATGGAATTAAGCCTTGTTTTAGACTATAGGTGAGTTAAGAATGTGAATAGGGCCAATTTTAATAGAAAATTCAATATCCATCAATACTTGTTATAGGTGATATTAGTGATTTTATTACGAAGGCCATGAATATAACGATCGTAAATAAATCCTTGCTAGATGGTGTCTCTCTCGTGTCCTCTGAAACTTATTGGGTACCTATCAAAAACTATTGCATATAAAATATATTTCCAATTTTCACTGGAATTAGGAAATAATGGAATATATTAAAATATATCAGAAAAAGTATAGAATGCACATATTTTATTCTCACTGGAATAATAAAGGGAATATGTAAATTAGTTCTAGAAAATTATCAATATAAGCAATATTGTGTTTGGATACATATAAATATTGGAAAACTCAACATAAAGGATATATCTCTGTATGATTCCTATTCTGCTTTTCTCCCTTAGAGTTTCAATTTCTCTCAAAAACTAACGATTTCTTTTTTTCTTTAGATATTTCCTTTGGTTGAAGCATTGCTGGAATCTTCTTCCACTCTCGATGGGTATCAAATTCAACTACCATGAACTAATAATTTTTGCTGTTAGCGGGTATTCGATGTCCAGAGACCTTGACAGGAAAACTTTAGACTCAAATATCTGAGTGGTAACTTTAGGATTATGGTATGAAATATTTATAATCCTGACTACTGTTTACATTAAATCCCCTGAAAATCTAGTTTTACTAAACAGATCAATAGATTTTACTATTTAGAGTGATTTTTTTAATATTATAGATTAGTTAGGGCTATTTATTTAAGGTATTTATATAACAATTCATAGATTTGGATAAATGAGTGAAGCAAATTGCAAGTTTATGACAAATAAAAAAAATACCGATTGACTGTTTCAACAACTAGGAATAGTTGGGAAACAAAAGACAGTTATGTGTAGTTATTATTTTGAAAAAGTACTGTTTATAATTTATGTACCTACATATACAAATGTACATATATATATATATATATATATATATATATATATATATATATATATATATATATATATATACATATATATATATATATATATATATATATATATATATATGTATGTATGTATATATATATATATATATATATATATATATATATATATATATATATATATATATATATATATATATATATATATATATATATATCAATATATATATATATATGTATATATATTTATATATACATATATATATGTATATATATATATATATATATATATATATATATATATATATATATATATATATATATACTCCGTGTTTGAATAGAAATAAATTCCCCTCTCATACTTGGATTGAACCTTACCTCCTGACTTGTAGTTATCACTAAGGTTCCGACATCTTTTAGAGTCTGTAGTGGCGTGATCGATAACAACCTGGTCTTTCAATTGAAGGGCTAGTTTTCCTTGATCTTGTTTAGGAACTCTTCCACCTTTCTCTTGTGTTGACTTTAATACATTTTTTTTTTTTTAATTCTGTTCATTTCTTCTATACCTGCTTCCATTTCATCATGTAGCTGGAATTAAATATTTTGAAATACTTAAATAAAGTCATTATATTTCTCTCTATGATAAATTAGTAACCAGATCAACATATGCTGCAGCTGTTTTATTCCACTACAAGATAAAACTAGCAGGTTTGTTATTATTCATTTGTGGAATTTGGTTATTTTCATCACTATGTTGGCCACTGTGGATTGTTGACGGTGAGAGATTTTTGTCTTATCACTCACAGCAAACCAACCTAGTATGGGTGGCCCTGACTAGTACAACTTTGCTGATTAAGGCATTAAACAAATACTTTTACTACGCTAAGGTGTAGGTGTTTGTGTATATATTTTCTAAATAAATTTTGAGTTTATAAACAAACCTTCAGAACCCATCATTGAAAGAACAGAAACAAACAAATTAACAAAGAATAATATCTTTACTATTGGATTTTAAAATCTCGTTATTTGTTTTGGCAAAACCAAATTTGAGAACCTCTGCTTAAAACCACTAAAACTTCATATCAGTAGAGTTGGAAAAATAAGTCACAGGGCAAATTTAAATAATTATTGGTAGGTATTATAGGGATTGAAATGAAGCAAAGGATATCTGAAAACTATTCTCGGTTATATTTGCTTCCTTAATTAGATTTTTTATTGAAATAAAACAAATATTTAATGCGTGGCTTCAGCTCGGGAACTCTTCTTAATTAGCATCCACAATTAGCAACGGAAATCACGTGTTTACATACTGCTGGTGTACTACCAAAAGAGAAAGGTCAGGCGAATGCCATTCAAATTGTAGAGAATTGAGAAAAGGATAATTTTCGCACAGGAATCGTAGGCAGAATGCTGCATACCTGAGTGACCTTTCTAGGAATTAATTCTCCCCTGTAATTTTGATTGGAACGAAAAATTATTCATGCTACAATAATAATACTTATATAGGTATAGATGTATGCGCAGAAACGAATATACATATATGCATACAGGTGCACGCACACACGAAGACACACACACACACACACACATATATATATATATATATATATATATATATATATATATATATATAT
>NW_027169613.1:152500-157500 GCF_036898095.1 Palaemon carinicauda | reverse complement strand
ATGACTTTTAATGCTTTCCTTTTTATCCTACTGTTATGTGTTGTGCAAGCTCATTTGTTTCACTATTTTTATTAGTAAAGTTATTTCTTATATCACTAATGTATAGCATCATCCTATAGAAATCCTCTAACATTTCTAACACCCAATTTTCATCTTTTAAAGCGAACATCTGATAGGGCCCTGTTTCCTCAATTTTGGTCGGATTGTTTTTCCAAATATCTCGGGTTTATAGTTTATCTATTGTTTTGAATAGTTCTGCTAATTCTATTTCATATCTATTGTATTTTACCCTCACTTCCAAACTTTTCTTTATTCGGTTTTTGGTATTTTCTAATAGTTTCCTTGATCTTATTTCTGAACTCTTCCACCTATCAATTTAGCTTATCTAAATAAAAGAAAATTTGTTAAATTACTGTTTTTTTCTTCTTTACTCGCTCCCATATAATCATGTACTTTCTATTTTGTATTGCTAAACTAAAGTCATCAGATTTTTTCTTATCAGAGGTGTGTAAGATTCCTCTCAAAAAGTTAGTTTTTCTTTCTCTTTCTTTAGATGTAAACAAATTTTGCTTCTCAAAATTTCATTATATCTTGACTTCAGCTTATTCAACATTGTTAAGTCTTTAATCAATTTAATTTTCACTTCGAAAAAAATCTCTCTCTCTCTCTCTCTCTCTCTCTCTCTCTCTCTCTCTCTCTCTCTCTCTCTCTCTCTCTCTCTCTCTATGAGAGAGTGATAATGTTTGAAAGAAGGCTAAAGAATATATTATACCGGGCGATAACTGCGTTGAATTTAGATAGGTTAAATCTGATAAAATTTTCAAGTATTTTCATATCATTATCTAGCTTTTTATATTAACATTTTAGTTTTAGAACGCTAAACTATTTTTCCAAAAATTGTATCGAATTTTCCCCATATGATTGAAACAAGCTTAATCATCGTCGTATGAATATATGAACATTGATTTCTACAGCTTTAGGTAATTTTCACCTTCAATGTGAAACTCATTAGCTAATCAAATAACTCGGATATTATCACACCTAATTCAAATTCTGGCGATGAACTTATTTTAGAGAATAATGTTTGGAAGTTGTCCAGGTATTGCAATAAACTTTTCATAAACGATGTAAATTATTTAATCAGTAAATGACATCTGTTTGTCGGCAGTCACATGAATCCATGATAACGTAAAAAGGTATTAAAAACTCCAAATTTCCTCTTCATTTTGAAAGGATATAAAGGGGTTTGTGAATATTAACAAAATAATGACTAGCTATTCTTTTGTTTGGATTTCATTAAATTGATGCAATAAATTATTTTGTTATTTATTGAGATGTAATGTAAATTGAAGAATTTTGTACCTGAATATATATATATATATATATATATATATATATATATATATATATATATATATATATATATATATATATGTATGTATGTATATATATATATATATATATATATATATATATATATATATATATATATATATATATATATATATATATATATATATATATATATATATATATATATATATATATATATATATATATATATACATTTATATATACATATACACACACATATATATATATATATATATATATATATATATATATATATATATATATATATATATATATATAGGTATATATATATAAATATAAATATAAATATATATATATATATATATATATATATATATATATATATGTATATAGGTATATATATATAAATATAAATATAAATATATATATATATATATATATATATATATATATATATATATATATATATATATGTATATATATACATATATGTATATATATATATATATATATATATATATATATATATATATATATATATATATATATATATATATATATATATATAATAAATATCTACAGTGACAATATTACTTTTTTCTGGCATCTTATGTTGATTACATAAGTCTCTGAAAGAAATATGTCTTTACCTTTATCGTCCATGAAAATTCAAATTGGATAAAAAACCATATATACTTTTCGAAATATTTCCAATTTCAACAAAGGCAATTTTCAGTTATCATCTAGTTATACTTCTGGTTGCTGGCAGATTCTTAAGAGGAGCAGCTGGTGATCTGAAATAATGGTGACCTTCATGATTTTTTTCTTTTTCAATTACAGTCAGTAGATAAACCTTAACGGCTCCAGTTCTTCTGTTTCTTTTCATATCCATTATTTCTTTGATATAGGTAACTCAAATCCTGAATATATTTACCTAATGTTTGAAATAAAGATGTATCTGTCAAAAAGAAAAAAAAATGTGGTTTGCTAATAATAAAGTAGGAAAAAATAAAGTTAAGTGACAGTAATTATGAATAACAAAGTTTGTTCAACTCATTGTCTTGAATATTTAATAAAAAGTTGAGCAATGCAATAGAAATATTATTCTTTTCTACTATTAGTTAGTTCAGTAGATTTAAAGAAAAAATGTCCGATTATTGACTGCCCAATTTAGATGAATCAAAACTTTTAGGAGAACACTCAAATATTTTTATAACTTTTCTAACCTAAAAAAGACACAATAGACCGGATGTGTTTAGATGTTAATTTGTTGGAAGAAATGGTTGACTGAAAGAAAAAAAAAAATCAGTGTTGGAGTGTGATATGAATTGAATCATTTTGATGTGGCAGCAGTTAGGGCCCCATTTGCTAAATACAGACCTAAAAAGAAGCAAGACATTGGTCGAATTTATTATCCAAACATTACATGGAAGTTCGATTGAAATACCACCCAGAGTTCATCCTATAGATACTAAATGGTCGGTTGTAGCTTATTTATTTCACAAAGATACTTTCATATGTACTTTATGATATATGTTTAATCCTTTCCATAATTACTACATGATACAATATAAATTTGAGATACCAGCCTTTATGAGAGATTAAACAAATTTCTAAGTATTAGAAGTCCCTTTCATGCATATTATAAAGGTAATTACATTTTATAACTGTAAATATTTTTTACATTTATTGATAAAATTAGCTCCAGCAACAGGTTTTTGCTTTTCTTGAGAATGAAGGTAGTATTTGTTTTTGAAAGAAAAAAAATGCCTACAGGAGACAATGCTGGAGATTCTTTTTATGTCATCGTCACTCAGTCTTCAAAATTTTTGAGAAAAACACATTAATAAATACTTGATTAACTTTCATCTTGACAAACACATGGATCTAAATGACAAAATCTCTTATTGCTGTGATTATCTATTCGTTCTATTTTGTGGGTGGAGGAAACATATATATAAAACACACACTGTTTGATTTACATATTAGTAAAATACACAATGAAAACTTATTGTTTCTGTATAAGTATGTTAAAAACATTATTCCTGGCTCATTATCATTAACACATCGAACGTTCCTATCATTCACGCAGCAAATTTGAAATTGGACAAAGGAAAAAAATAGTTATTCTCAGAAACACTGACAATCCTTTACTTCAGCATTCTATACATTGTAACTATGGTAATACCCATTCATTTAGTCATAACTACACAAAACCAGAAGCAGTAATTCTGAAATTGATATCAACCGTACAAGAAATTGATATCTTTTTTCCTAAAAACAAAGGACCGTCCCCCCAAAAAAGAAAATCATAACAATTAGAATTTCTTTCTAACACTTTATATTTGTTATGAATAAAGTAATAGACCTCTGAGCATTTCACTTGTCCTATACATGTAGCCTAATATGATGAATGAATATCCATGATAAGCAAATTTAATTATCTTCTCCTTAGTTCATACTAATAGGTGTTTTGTGCATTTTATTTATTTTTTTTTTTTTAAGTATTTTGATATTTTCATGTCAGTCGATTTATAACACTACTGTACCGACCATGTGTCACACGATCGTATATAGTAACATTTCCTTTTTTTTTGTATATAATATGCTTAGCATCTTCGCTCTCCCCTCGCACTGACAGGGACCTGAAAAAAACATGTGTGTTTTTCTCACTGTTAACTTAACAGAACTGATTGTCGGTTGAAAATGAAATTGCCTGTTATATTTTTATGTCCCTCTTGCCTGGACTTGATGTATATATAAACTGATGTTCTGTAATAAAGCTACTCAGTTGCTTTCATCATATCTTCTTAGTCACAGCCTCTCTCGCCTCGTCATTTTGGTGAAAAGTAAGAGCAACAGAAGTTGATAGGGCCTTCTTTGCATTTCAGAAAGCCGGTTCTTGAAGGGGACCCCACTTCAGGTCTTTTGGCTTGCCCTAGAGGGAGGCGTAGAGGGGAGCAAGAATGGCGGCAATGGCTAGCAGTAAACTGTCCAAGGCAAAATCAGGTTATTCTACCTTCGATCGCGAATTGCTCGCGGTGTGGTTGGCTGTCCGTCACTTTCGCCATTTCTTAGAAGGTACGCCCTTCGTCATTCGCACAGACCACATGCCTCTGGTGCAAGCCTTCATTCGACAGTCTGACACCTGGTACGCCTGTCAACAATGATATCTCTCCGCCGTGGCTGAATACAATTGCACCCTTCAACACGTCCCTGGGAAAATGGATCCCGTTGCCGATGCCCTGTCAAGAAACACGTTAGCTGCCGTTCAACTGGGAATGGATTACAACGCCTTGGCTGAAGCCTAATGACAGGATCCAGAGTATCAAGCAAGTAGGACATCCTGCACATCCCTCCATTGGGAAGACATCTCCCTCGAAGACTCCAACACCACCCTCCTCTGTGACGTCAGTATTGGTAGACCGTGACCTTGGATTCCTGCTCCCATGCGCCAACAGGTGTTTGATTTCATTCACGGGTTTTCCCATCCCTCGTGCCATTCTACTGTACAGCTGCTGAAGACGAAGTTCATTTGGCACGGCATTTCTAATGCTAAGGATTGGGTCCACGCCTCTACTTCTTGCCAAACTTCCAAGGTACATTGACACATGGATTCAGGAGTGGGCACCTTTACTCAACCTCAGCGGCATCGCCGACATTCA
>NW_027169613.1:127500-147500 GCF_036898095.1 Palaemon carinicauda | reverse complement strand
ATGGCAATCTGCATCCCGAACAGAGATTTCATCTCGCAGGGGGCGATTGGCAAGAAACGAATTCGGGAAAGAAAAAGGGGGAGCCGCTCCCAAGGCTCCTTATCTTCCGATTCGTATGCATGCCTGGCGCCAATCCTGGCGCCATCTGTATTCCTTGTAGCGTACACGAGGTGCTACAGATACTGTATGTAGGGAGGGGTCCTACGGCCATTTCTTAGAAAGGCAAGGGCGGGTCCATCAGGACGACATGGCCATCTCACCCAAAAATAGATTTTTCGCTTCGCTCAAAATCCGTTTTTTGGGCTCAAGCCATGTTGTCCTGATGGGAGTATACCAGAGCATTACTGTATCTGTGGATTCTCAGAACGTGCCGTACTCCCCGGATGTAATTTTTCCCGGTCGACTAGACCTAGAGACCTAAGATGTTACCGTTATACATCTTTTCAACTAACTATAAACCATGTTAGAGCTTCCTGCCCCCTACAGGGAAGAGTCCTACTAGACTCTGGAAAAGTCTCGAAGAGTACATATACCTATGTATGAATACCAGGCAAGCTAATATAGTGGTCTCGCCCTATATTAAGTGAAGCATAGTTTGTAAAGAATCACTGCGTCAATATGAAATATCGACCAGTTCTCAGCACAATACTTGTATTGGACAAAGGTTTTATATCCGCATAGGAGGAAAACCAATGCAACATAGCTTGCATAAAGGAACAATTCTATTAGAATTATCCCAGATAAGGTACATAGAATGAATGCTCAATTATACCAATAAATTGACACAGGTGAAGGAGACGCAAGGTTCTTAAGAACCTGTTTATTGACAGGCAATAAATAGACAGGTTAACCACAATTATATATATATATATATATATATATATATATATATATATATATATATATATATATATATATATATATATATATATATATATATATATATATATATATATATATATATATATATATATATATATATATATATATATATATATATATATATATATATATATATATATATATATATATATATATATATATATATATATATATACATAAGAAGAGGATAACCCAAAACTTTATGCATAAGTATGATAGTAAAGAGAACTTGTTTGTCTGAAAGAAAAAACATTAAATGCCACTTTTAAGATACCAAGGTATCAAAGTCATAAAAGTCTGTATTACAAATAAATGACATTAGCGTTAGAAACGCTCGGCACACATCTCTGCACTTATGCTAAGTTCACCTACAGAAATGGAACAGTCTACATAGACAACACAGTACCCTCACTTAGTTTGTAGTACAGTATGTAACTACACACTCACCCTGGAATTAATCGTCCCAATTAAGACCACTGTTCCTCGCAGAGTTAAACAGTAGGGTTAACACCGCGACCCACTGCTACCACAGATCTCTTTAGTTCCTCTACTTGCTTCGCATAGTGGCAAAAGAACACTCTGGAAGACTTCCAGCCAGTGTATGAACGGAGATGTTCAAAATCCATACAATTAAAGAAATTTAAGGATGAGGCAACTTTCCTCGGATCGTGATCTGCGGGTGTACTGATGTTTCTCCCCTGAATAGTTGACCACCCTAGAAGTCTGAAGTTCTATGAAGATAGACCTTTAGGCATTCTACTGGACATAGAGATGCATCTTCTTTCAGAGGGCAGATTCTCCAGGGACCCCACCTGTTGGTGGGTAACTCATTCTTGGCGAGAAACGTAGGATCCGGAAACAGGTTCAGTTCTCCCCCATCCAGGAACCGAACACGACCTGCCTCTCTCGAGAGGGCTAAAATCTCACTAACCCTGGCCCCGGACGCGAGTGCAAATAGGAAAATAACTTTTTAGTGTCAAATCCTTTAACGCACACTCTTCATTGCTCAACAGAAAAGCAAAATAAAGAACTTGTCTAAAGACCATGAAATGGGCTTTGGAGGTGCTGAAGGTCTGAGCCTAGCGCAGGCTTTCAGGACTTTATTAAAGATCTCGTTACCTAGGTCGACCTGGAAGGCATATAGAATGGGTCTTGTCAAAGCAGACTTACACGCTGAAATCGTGTTAGCTGCCAATCCTTGACCATGAAGGTGAAGAAGAAAGATAAGCAGAAGTCTGTCAAGATCTCCTGCGGATTCTTCGCCTTGACAAAAGGCCACCCATTTTCTCCAAGATGACTCATATTGCCTTCTAGTAGATTTGCACTTATATTCCTCAAGGAAGTCTATGGTGGCTTTCGAAATCCCGAAACGCTTTCTCACCGCTAGGGAGAGAAAATCATGAGCTGCAGGGTCCGGGTTTTCTGTGATGAAGCGCAGACAGTTGACTTCTGGACTCGCTGGGTCAGAACTGGATCTGGTAGCGGTACAAACTTTAGCTACAGTTCCAATGCCAGGGGGAACCACACGCTGTTCGGCCACTTGTGGGCCACTATTGCCGCTACCCCTTGAAGGATCTCAGTTTGTTGAGGACCCTCAACAGAAGGTTGTGAGGAGGGAACAGATAAATCTTGGACCATCTGTTCCAGTCGAGGGACATTGCGTCCACTGCTTCCGCAAAGGGGTCCTCGTACGGGGCACGTACAGGGGCAACTTCTTGTTGTCTTTCGTCGCAAAGAGGTCTATCTGCAGTTCTGGGACTTGATTCAGAATGAAGGAGAATGATCCTGCGTCTAAGGACCATTCCGACTCTATCGGTGTGAACCTGGATAGAGCGTCCGCTGTCACATTGCGGACTCCTTGAAGGTGAACTGCCGACAGGTACCACTTCTTCTTTTCCGCCAATCGGAAGATGGCCAACATCACCTGGTTGAGAGGTGGTGACCTCGATCCTTGTCGATTCAAGTATCTCACAACTACCTCGCTGTCCATCACCAACCTTATGTGGATCGAGTGACGCGGGGAGACTTTCTTTAAGGTAAGGAGCACTGCCCTAGCTTCTAGAAAGTTTTATGTGAAAGGTCTTGAATAGCTTGGACCAAGTCCCCTGGACTTTTTTCCGATGAGAGTGACCTCCCCATTCCTCCTTCGAGGCGTCTGAGTGAATCGTCACCGACGGGGGAGGTGGCTGAAGAAGAACCGACTTCTTTAGATGTCTGGCTTGGGACCAAGGCCTGAGAAGAGTACTTAGCCGAAGCGGCTGGTCTTCTCAGATCTCTTCGCGCGTTTGATGCATAACTTCTCCAAACTCCGATTGCATCCTTTAGCTGTGCTCTTAGCACTGGGTCTGTCACCGAAGCAAACTGGAGAGAGCGCAGTGCCCTCTCCTGCTCGCGTCTTGATATCCTTTCAGAATCTAGAAGTCTCTTGACAGAACCCGCTATCTTCTTCCTTTTCTTCGCCGGGATGGAGAAACGGTGTGACAAAAGGTCCCAGTGGATTCCCAGCCACTGGAACTTTTGAGATGGAGAAAGTCGAGACTTTTTTCTGTTGATATTGAAGCCTAGGTACTCTAGGAACTGGATCACTTGACTGGAAGCTTACAAGCATCTGTCTCGGATGCTGCCCACACCAACCAGTCGTCCAGGTAGGCTACTACCTGAATTCCCTTTAGGCGTAATTGTTTGAGAGCTACGCTCGCAAGCTTCGTAAAAATCCTTGGGGCTATGTTTAGCCCGAATGGCATGGCTCCGAAGGCGTATAGTCTTCGTTGTAGCCTGAACCCTAGGTAGGGGGAGAGTCGATGGCTAATTGGAATGTGCCAATAGGTGTCTGACAAGTCTATAGAGACGGAATATGCCCTCTTGGGCAGTAAGGTCCTTATGTGTTGCAGTGTTAGCATTTTGAATTTGCAATTCACTATGAACTTGTTGAGTGGCGACAAGTCCAGAATGACTCTGAGCTTTTCCGAGTCTTTCTTGAGAACACAAAACAGCCTCCCTTAGAAATTGATGGGCTTCACCCTTCGGATCACCTTTTTTCTCCAACAGTTCTTGAACGTACTCCTCCATAACGGGGGTGGAGTGTTGGAAAAACCGAAGGCACGGGGGTGTAGTGCTGTACCAGCTCCAGCCCAGTCCATTCTTGAGTAGACTGTGGGCCCAGGGATCGAAGGTCCACCGATCCCGAAATTTCAGAAGTCTCCCTCCTACCGGTATCACCTCACTTGGACTGCCGTCCTGAGGTCTTGCCTTCCTGACCACGACCACCCCTGAATCCCCTTCCCCTTGAGGGGCGTCTAAACGAGCCTCTGGCTGCTCCTCTAGGCTTTGCTCGAAAGGAAGTAGACTGCCCTTTGAACGCTGGGGTGAATGCCGTGGACTGTGTCGACACGGCCTTTGGTACCCACTGAAAAGTGGTCGGGGTTTGTGCCACGATCTGGGGCACTGGGGGCAATGGCAATTGCAGTTGCTGTTGCTGTCTAAGAGGCTTGGCTTGCCGAGATGGTAGCCTAGTCCTCATAGTCTTCCTCTTTGGTTGAGGACCCTCATCCGGGGAAGACTTTCTTTTGATAGCCAGGCCCCACTTCTGGAGAAGGTTTCTATTCTCCAAGGCGGCCTTATCAACAACTTCTTTGACCAAGTCGGTAGGGAAAAGGTCTTTTCCCCAAATGTTGGAGGAGATTAGTTTCCTTGGCTCGTGCCTCACAGTAGCCGAGGTAAACACGAACTCCCTACAAGCTCTCCTTGCCTTGACGAAGCCATAAAGGTCCTTCGTCACTGTGGCCAGATGAGTTTTGGCCACTACCGTGAACATTTCATGGACCTTGGGGTCACTTGCCATCGTCTCGAGAGTAGTCTGAAGAGACATTGAGGCAGTCAGTCTTTCTTTTGTATCGAACTCTCTTCGCAAAAGAAAGTCAGACAGCTTAGGGAGGTCCTCACCGAACTGACGTCCGGCAATATCAGCCTCCAACTTTCCAACTGAGAACGTAAGATGGACGTCCTTCCAGTCTTTGTGGTCCATAGGCTCGGCCAGCGACAAGGGTTTACACTCCTCTAGGGAGGGGCAAGGCTTGCCGGCCTCGACTGCTTTTAGTACAGCCAGAAACCCTTTCTGTAAAAAGGGGAAGGCTCTAGTAGGCGAGGACACAAAGGAAGGGAGCTTCCTGTTCAATGCGGCTACCTTTGAGTTAGAGAAGCCCCTCTCTTTCATCGAGGATGAAAGTAGAGCTTCAGCCTTAGCATGGTCCATCACTATGACCTCCTTCAGCTCTGTCTCCTCCTTTGAAGCTGGTTCCTTCCTCAGCCGGACATAACAGTCCGGATATGATGCCTTGCTGGGCCAGAATTCCACCTCCTCCAGGGGAACTGAGCCCAGCTTATCCGATATGGCGATCTTTCCAGTCGTCATCGGCATGTGCTCAGCATACCTCCATGGGTTAGCATCTGAGCACAAGGGAAGGTCTTTCACATTGAGCTTTTTCTGGGGCCCATGTGATTCTGCAAGGCATTGCATTCGCAGTTCCATTGCAGCCGCCTTCTCCTGATTCTCCTTCTGCATTTGTTGGATCATTCCAACAATAGAAAAGAGGGCCTGTCCCAGCTCTACTGGGAAACCGGCCGATGTTGAGGGAATATGCTCCGGAATCTGAACCGGAGTAGCAGACACCTCGTCGACGTCTACCTCTATAACGTCTGGGGCTTGAACTTCATCATGGGCTTCTGCCAGGAGGTCTTCCTCCAGACACTCGTCCACATCAGACATCCTGTCATCTAACTGGATGTCTTGCACCGCGACCGTGACTTCAGCATCCACCTGGATCTAACTTGGCGAATCTCCTCTTGAGGCTGGGGAATCACTGCATCAGCTGATGCCTTAGGGAAAATATACGCCCTCATCTTCTCACTTGGAAGATAAGGGCCAGAAGTGTCCTTTTGGAAGCCCCTTACCCAGGTACGAAGCTTCTTCCTAGCTATATCCCTTGATTCCTCCGTCCTGGGGGAATCAAAGGTCTCATTAATCAGGTTAGTGCACACAGTACATACCTGAGGGTCCCAATACCGGAGATCATCCTTGGAGATAGCGCATGCTGCGTGTCTCCTACTAAACTCATGTCCGCAGAGGTTCTTGCTGCTGACGTTGCAGAGAGCACTTTCGCACTTCGGAGTGTCCTTCTGTAAAGAGAAGAAATTTCCATGAGTATCAAGTGAACTATGTACCACTGGATATGCATTGTATAGCATAACAATTCAGAAAGGAAAGACACACACTTGTGTTTCCCTCACAATCCATTGCTGCAGCCTTCCAGATAATAAAATCAAATGGTTAATCTCTTCTAGAGTAACCAATGCAAAGTTTCCAGAGGAAACAGGTGGAGCTCACACCTAAGCAATGATTTTAAAAACCTGGATAATATACAGGAAAGAACTCACTTTCCTATCTGTAGGGCAACAGCAAAGGACTGTGCAAGAAAACACAAAAGTGTTAGAACACACAGTGCTGTACCAAAACCCATACTATAGTTTTCCTCTTACTGTATATGTTATACTGAAGAATACTAGTACAGTATAGGAGGATACGTGCCGGCCG
This sequence comes from Palaemon carinicauda, assembly GCF_036898095.1. NCBI lineage: Eukaryota > Metazoa > Arthropoda > Malacostraca > Decapoda > Palaemonidae > Palaemon > Palaemon carinicauda. The sequence goes on along the minus strand of NW_027169613.1, from coordinate 141,028 downwards.
GCATACATAATAACTAGCTTTAAAGTATACTACTTAACAGCTATAAGGCGGCAGAACTCTGGTTCAAATGCATGTGCCGGTTGGCAGCAATTGCTGGCCGGCAACAGCCAATATCGGCCGGCAATGGCTGCCGGCCGGCAACTACACAAGGTAGTACCCAGCTGCTGCCCACACTCTTGGTGACCGGCAGACAAGGGCTGACATTAGCCGGCCGGCAAAGGTACAGGACCGATGCCAGCCGGCAGCAAAAGAACCAGAGGACTACACCTGCCCGGCTGCCGGCCTCATAGGCCGGCAGCCGGGTCGGGTACAGCACTAGAAGAAAAATAGGATGGATGCCGGGATAAGAGTGTACACTACCTCCAAGCCCGGCAATCCGAAAGAGTGCATATAAGGAAGGGGAGAATCTAATTCAGGCTTCCTGGCCAATGCCGTCTGGCTCTACAGGCAGGCATGGATAAGGGACCAAGGGAGGTCCGGGCAGCTCTGCCGGCCGGCAGGGGGCTGAGTCAATTCCACATCCTAACCTATACTAGGTCCAGGTGTAGAACGACGTACAGTACTGTAATGGCTAGGCCATTACGGAGATAGAGGGGGAAGGGACCAAAGAGGGTCCTACCAACCTTGCTTTAGTGACGGATCACCCGCAGCCAAGAAACTTATCTTAGCCTAAGGGAGATCTAAGGGGGGAGGCCAGCAATACTTGCCAGCTCCCAGAGCACCAAAGCAAGGAAGGTGTTGCCACTCCTAGGGAAAGAAACTTATCCTCCCCCGAGAACAGCAACAAGGACTAGTCTGGTAGATCACAAAAGAAGGGATCATATCCACAGAAACCTTCGGTAGTGACCTAAGGAGGCTAAGCCACCTTTGTTTGTGTCAGGCCAGCGAGGGAGACTCTACCCTAAGCCAGAAAAGCACAGACTCAGACTAAAAACTCTGTTGTTCTGTCCCTCTTTGAACCAGACTTACTGGAACAGGAAGGTACAGTAACACCCCAGTATAGTTTTATCGAAAATTAATTCGGAAAAAGCCACTTAGGGATAAGCCCAAGGCTTAAACAGAGGGAAAGGGATTGCATACCTTCTCCGAAGAAAAGAAAGAAACCGGGGAGTATGAGAAAGTATACTAAGGCTCCATAAGCAACTTAGCCTAGGCACCAAGAGAAACGATTACCTAAATCACCGAAACTTACTCGTATACAATCTTGGAAATATTCCACATATTCTTAAATGTATAAAACATAGCCTAAAGCTTCAATAAAATTTTATTACACTCGGAAAAACCAAAATCATGCATGAAGTACTAGGACCAAACGACTAGGCTACATGGCCTAGCGTAGGCCAGAATGGAAATACTTCGCCAAAATAATACTGAGCACGAAAGGAAATCCTATGTAATGCTAAATAGCTAAAATTTATAAAAGCAAAACAACCGGGAATGTCGCTCTGACTAACTAAACTTATACCTAGCGAGCGACAGCGTCCATGACGCCTCCGGTAGGCTATGGCTCTTGTAACAGAGATTAATCCTATTAATCACTCAAAAATGTATCAAGAGCCTACATTTATACATAAAAGACATGGTACTCAACTTATCAGAGGCCGACGAAGACGGAGAAGCCATGAAAAGTAGAATAAATCCAAGATTTGATAGAAACACAGGAAAAAACACCGAGTTGTTAAGCTACGCAAAAAGGAATACAGATGGCCCCAGGATTGGCGCCAGGCACGCATACGAATCGGAAGATAGGGAGCCTTGGGAGCGGCTCCCCCTTTTTCTTTCCCGAATTCGTTTCTTGCCAATCACCCCCTGAGAGATGAAATCTCTGTTCGGGATGCAGATTGCAATGTGGCGTGTCAAGAATACGTCCTCTGATATGTCGCGATATCCCTTTCAGGAGGGATATTCGCTCCAGGAGTTAGAATTCTGGTACCTTAAGGTAAATTCTCTGGGAATATCGCCGTAGTTGTAATATACCCTAGGAAGCTACCCTATAGGAACTTCCATCAGGACGACATGGCTTGAGCCCAAAAAAAAAAATATATATATATATGTATATATATATATATATATATATATATATATATATATATATATATATATATATATATATATATATATATATATATATATATATATATATATATATATATATATATATATGTGTGTGTGTGTGTGTGTGTGTGTGTGTATATATATATATATATATATATATATATATATATATATATATATATATATATATATATATATATATATATATATATATATATATATATATATATATATATATATATATATATATATCGGCTATTGATTTATTCCGTGGAAAGCGGAGTTTCAATACGAATAATAGTACCAGGGTTATGATATACATCTTTATTGCTTAGCTTTCGGAAAATCTATTTCCATCATCAGAGCCTAAAATAGGATACATTGTATTAGTTAAAACATAGTATGATGAATATTTAAAACAGAAAATTTAAAATGAACATACAAAAACTTTATGAAATAAAATAAGAAATTAACATAAAACTATAAAATCAATCTAAATACAAAATAAAAGATCAAAGCGCCAGCGCTATAAACTCACATGAAATAAAATTATACACAATTTAATTCGTACGTTGCCCGGCCCAGGTTTGGTTTTAGTTTGTGCTGGAATATTGCCTCCATTATTATTAAGTCGAGGTTACTCTGCGAAGTGGCCAGGATGGAAAAATTCTCCTTGGACATTGGGTGGTCCTCACTTTGGGAATGGTCTCTGATGGCTGAATGGGGTGGTTTTGCTATATGATTACCCGTTCTAGGTGAGCGACCGAAGTGCTCAGACAATCTTGCACGGTAATGTCTTTCACTTTTTCCAATATACGATGCATTACAGCGATCACACTTATATTTATATATGACACCCGAACAAAGATCATCTGAGACCCGGTCTTTAAATTTGAAAAATTTGCTCATAGCATTTGAGGGGGAAAACACGATCTTCAATGATACCTGAGGATAAAATTCACGCACAATTCTACTGCAATGATTTCGTATTTTAAAACTGTGGGACCCCAGATATGGAATAGAAAAGAAGATATTTTTCCGAGGAGCAATTAGTTTCCTTTCACAAGGTGGTAGCGTGAGTTTGCTTAGTGTTTTCCCTATATAGGTATCAGTAAAATTATACGGGAATCCATTGTTATAAAGTAGTTTTTTAATATACGTCAGTTCCTTATGAATGTTGAGGTAATTAGAGCAAAGGTTATACGCTCTATAAGTGAGAGTACAGATAAGATTTCTCTTATATTGTATAGGAATAAACGAGGAGAATTTAGTGCATAAGCCTGTGAACGTTGGTTTCCTGTAGACAGATGTGTTAAACCCAGTACCAAATTTATGAATGTTGATGTCAAGGAAAGATATGTTACAATCCATTTCCACTTCACTAGTAAAATTTATATTTTGGTGTTTGGAATTCAAATAGTTTAAAAACATTTGGACATGACTTGGGCTACGAAATAATAAAAACGTGTCGTCGACATACCGTCTATAAAAAAGAGGTTTAAAATCAGTAGGGCATTCATTTAACCAGATCTTTTCATAATAGGCAAGAAAGGCATTTGCGAGACTAGGTCCCATAGGGCTACCCATAGCACACCCATCAACCTGTACATAAAACTTTTTATCAAATAAAAACAAACAATCCCTAGCAGACAATCCCAGCAGTTCCTTCATCTCCTTTCTTGTAAAACCATTCACTTGTTCTTCGTCTCCAAACAGCCCTTCCACGCAGATATCTATTGTCTCAGTCAAAGGAATATTAGTGAAAAGAGACTCCACGTCAAAGCTTGCCATTGTACATTTTCCCAAGTTTAAGTTTGAAATTTCTTTAGCAAATGAAAAAGAATCCTTCACTGTATATTCATTCACTGTTATTGGGGCTATTACCGGAACCAAAAATTTAGCTATATTATAATTGTGCGTCCCACAAGCAGACAAAATAGGTCTTAAAGGACAATTATTTTTATGAACCTTTGGCAGTCCGTACATAATTCCTGGCCTAGATCCTGAGCAGTATAGAGATTGGAAAGTTCCGTTTGCAATGACACCATTATTCTTTAATTTCCTTAGGAACCTGTTAACCTTATCTTCATATTTCAGAAGATACGAAAAAGTATCAGATGTTAACGGAGCAAATTTTGACCTGTCATTTAAAATGTCCACCATCTTCCCAACATAAGTATTTTTATCTAATAGTACAACACCATTGCCCTTGTCAGGTCTAGTTATTACAAGATCATCGTTATTTGACAAGTTCTTAAGAATTCCAATAGTTTCTTTGTCTGAATATTTGTTATTGTTGAATGGATTAAAAGAATAAAATGACCAGTTAGCCAAATACCTTAGTGACTGCTTAAAATACCCGATTCCCTTACTCAAGGGATCATAAAAATCTAGAGTAGAAATGGTTTTGTAAAGTTTTTCGAACTGTAAAAAGTGCTGAACATAGTTTAAACGTCGAGGGGGGAAAACAAACTTTAAGCCCTTGGCAAGAGCAGATTTTTGAATATCTGTTAATACCACCTTAGAAAAATTAAATATCACCTTATCACTAGACACATTACAATCATCTACATACCCCAAGTTTTTTAGCTTCCTTTGTTGGATATGCGTTACATGTTGAATTGACTTACAATTGTTAGTTTCAATAAGATTACTTAAATGTATAAAATCAAGATAAGACAATTTGGATTTTAACAGTTGTTGCTGGTTTTGGAGGGATTCCCGACAGACAGTAATACTTCTTTGCTTTGCTCGAATCTCACAAGATAAAAAATGTTTTTGACAATTTCTATAACTACGGGTGCGTTGAAGATTTCTATTAGACAACTTAAAACGTAGAAAATTAGGAACAAGGTCTTGGGCGTGGCAACAATTCAGAAAGTGAAGATCACTTGAAAGTTTCTTGAGTTTGTAGTCTTGGCGCTCTGTACTTCGATAAAGAGAAAGCACTGGTCGTCCATATCGTTGCGTAATCACATCGGCTATTGATTTATTCCGTGGAAAGCGGAGTTTCAATACGAATAATAGTACCAGGGTTATGATATACATCTTTATTGCTTAGCTTTCGGAAAATCTATTTCCATCATCAGAGCCTAAAATAGGATACATTGTATTAGTTAAAACATAGTATGATGAATATTTAAAACAGAAAATTTAAAATGAACATACAAAAACTTTATGAAATAAAATAAGAAATTAACATAAAACTATAAAATCAATCTAAATACAAAATAAAAGATCAAAGCGCCAGCGCTATAAACTCACATGAAATAAAATTATACACAATTTAATTCGTACGTTGCCCGGCCCAGGTTTGGTTTTAGTTTGTGCTGGAATATTGCCTCCATTATTATTAAGTCGAGGTTACTCTGCGAAGTGGCCAGGATGGAAAAATTCTCCTTGGACATTGGGTGGTCCTCACTTTGGGAATGGTCTCTGATGGCTGAATGGGGTGGTTTTGCTATATGATTACCCGTTCTAGGTGAGCGACCGAAGTGCTCAGACAATCTTGCACGGTAATGTCTTTCACTTTTTCCAATATACGATGCATTACAGCGATCACACTTATATTTATATATGACACCCGAACAAAGATCATCTGAGACCCGGTCTTTAAATTTGAAAAATTTGCTCATAGCATTTGAGGGGGAAAACACGATCTTCAATGATACCTGAGGATAAAATTCACGCACAATTCTACTGCAATGATTTCGTATTTTAAAACTGTGGGACCCCAGATATGGAATAGAAAAGAAGATATTTTTCCGAGGAGCAATTAGTTTCCTTTCACAAGGTGGTAGCGTGAGTTTGCTTAGTGTTTTCCCTATATAGGTATCAGTAAAATTATACGGGAATCCATTGTTATAAAGTAGTTTTTTAATATACGTCAGTTCCTTATGAATGTTGAGGTAATTAGAGCAAAGGTTATACGCTCTATAAGTGAGAGTACAGATAAGATTTCTCTTATATTGTATAGGAATAAACGAGGAGAATTTAGTGCATAAGCCTGTGAACGTTGGTTTCCTGTAGACAGATGTGTTAAACCCAGTACCAAATTTATGAATGTTGATGTCAAGGAAAGATATGTTACAATCCATTTCCACTTCACTAGTAAAATTTATATTTTGGTGTTTGGAATTCAAATAGTTTAAAAACATTTGGACATGACTTGGGCTACGAAATAATAAAAACGTGTCGTCGACATACCGTCTATAAAAAAGAGGTTTAAAATCAGTAGGGCATTCATTTAACCAGATCTTTTCATAATAGGCAAGAAAGGCATTTGCGAGACTAGGTCCCATAGGGCTACCCATAGCACACCCATCAACCTGTACATAAAAGTGTGATCGCTGTAATGCATCGTATATTGGAAAAAGTGAAAGACATTACCGTGCAAGATTGTCTGAGCACTTCGGTCGCTCACCTAGAACGGGTAATCATATAGCAAAACCACCCCATTCAGCCATCAGAGACCATTCCCAAAGTGAGGACCACCCAATGTCCAAGGAGAATTTTTCCATCCTGGCCACTTCGCAGAGTAACCTCGACTTAATAATAATGGAGGCAATATTCCAGCACAAACTAAAACCAAACCTGGGCCGGGCAACGTACGAATTAAATTGTGTATAATTTTATTTCATGTGAGTTTATAGCGCTGGCGCTTTGATCTTTTATTTTGTATTTAGATTGATTTTATAGTTTTATGTTAATTTCTTATTTTATTTCATAAAGTTTTTGTATGTTCATTTTAAATTTTCTGTTTTAAATATTCATCATACTATGTTTTAACTAATACAATGTATCCTATTTTAGGCTCTGATGATGGAAATAGATTTTCCGAAAGCTAAGCAATAAAGATGTATATCATAACCCTGGTACTATTATTCGTATATATATATATATATATATATATATATATATATATATATATATATATATATATATATATATATATATATATATATATATATATATATATAATATCATGTACATATATTATTCATGCACGTAGCTAAAAAAAAATGTATGTAATTAACAGAAAATAAAGTAAAACTTTAACGTAATTACGCCCCTAAGAAGTTATGTCTAATAAAGGCTTTTTAAAAGATCGGGACATTATTTGGTAAATTTCGTATTGTTTAATAGAAACTGAAAATAACACAGACAGAGACACATAGTCTAATGGGTGAGTCTCAAAATGCTTAATTACATTAACCCTTTTGTGGATGACTGGAGGACTTCCATCATCAAAGGAATGATCACAAGATATCATCTGGCTCTAATGGTGTAGCTAATCCTTCGTAGCTTTCACGAGTGAACCTCAAAGACATCCCCCACTAAAGAAGAGATCTTTCAGCCAATTTGCGACTCACATTAGGGGAGAGTAGGAACATCCCAGGGGCTCACGCAAGAGTTCGACAGCTTTTAACATCTTTTGCAGATGTATATAGATTTTGAAACCTTTTCCAAGGATTATTAGTTGAGAAATAAAATTCTTCCAAATTTTGAAACGTTCTCTTTTTTATATTTCTATGTGTTTACTTCACCAAACGTTTATCTGGGCTCTGCAAGGCACAAGAAGACTTGGATGACCCAGGCCTACATGGCTAAGACTATAAAGCGTGAAGTAGGTGATGATGAATGGAAAAGCATAGATTCAAAGGCTCAAGATAGAAGCGACTTATATTGGCCGCTATTATAAAATAAAAGTTCAGTCTCGAATTAGGCTAAATGTATGTTTGTAAGTTGGGTCTCATTCCTAAAATTGACAATGCTTTTATAATTTTCTTCTTTTTAATATTATAAAGATTAATAATCCTCAATTTCCAATTGTTTTACAATTTTGTTTTAGATACTAAAATAAAATATTCAAAAAATTCCAATTGTTTTATATCTTTTGGGGGGATACTTTAATATTTGGGTATTCGTAAATTCCCAATCATTTTATAATTTGTTGTTAGGGGACTGAAACGATCAAATACAACGTTTCCAAGAATAATCCTTTTATACCGAATATTTGCAGAGCCAATAAGTTAGAGCTTATGCACCTTAACCTTTCGGTCAACAGTGGATTTACTCCATGTGATGAAATTTCAAGTGATAATAAATCGATGGTCCTTAAGCCTAAAAGCGAGGTATTCCTTTCTCCGTTTGGCCACAAACACTTATTCTTTATATTTGGTAATGGATGGAACTATAGTGAGGCTTTTGGAATATTTTAATATATTTTCTCACTCTAAATTGATTCAGAATTTTGATGCTTAATAGTGAATATTTGTGTGTGAGTGTGCGCGTGTGTGTTTATAGTACAACGTATACCTATATCCATGTGTTTAGTATATCATTTAGGTAGTTTAGGAGAAGTTTTTGAAGTATAAATAACCCTTCTATAATTCTGTCCAAATCTTCAAAGGCTATTTCTTTCCAAAGTTAGGCTATGAACAAATGAATCAGATTATTTAAGTTTTTTAACAGTATAGCAGCCATTAAAATAGAAATAAAATAGAATATCAGAGAATAAATTATTCCAGTTGTATGAGTTTCAAACTTGTTTCTCATCAGTTTATACTTTGCATGAACTCGTGAAAAAAAAAATGGACTCCTACAATTTTTTTTATAAATTTTATTCAATGAAGTTCCCTGGCAAGGCCTTGATGAATATTATGCATTTGTAGCGTCAGTATTCTCGTTACCGTGACACAGAATGTTTCATTCAATTCATCAGTGAGAACACTTATCTCTCACACTTTCATCATGCATTTTAAATGCATAGCCCTGCTGAGCTTATGTGTGTGTTAGCTGAAAAATCTTTGGTGAAGTGTAGTGCGAAATATTCATTCCTACTAATATGTGCGTATATTCCATTTGTTATAATTCATGTTCTGTTTCTTTGAATAATATGGTGTACACTCTAGACGGTATATATCTATCAGTTTGAATTGGAAAATTATGTTATGAATAAAATCCCTGTCGTAATGTGTTCTGTTTAAGATATAAAAAACATTATCTGGATAGTCAAAATCCATCAAGAGATTTAATTTCGAAAAAATATTATGAATATGATTTGGTTTATTAACACTAATCATTGATCCAATAAAAAAATGAAAATACTTTGCTGAGATTTTGTCAAGGTCTAACACAATATTGTGCACCCATCAAGTAGTGGAATAAATCGAAGCAGGAATTTCGACTAAGATTTTACTTGGTTATAAACTTACATATGGTTATACATACATACATATACCAAGGAACTTCCCTCAATTTTGAGTGGTAGGCGACATCAAACAAAAAAAAACAAAAAAGGAACCTCTCCTCTCTACGTTCCTCCCAGTCTGACAAGGGACTCAACCGAGTTCAGATGGTACCGCTAGGGTGCCACAGCCCACCCTCCCCCGTTGTCCACCACAGATGAAGCTTCATATCGCTTAATTCCCTACTGCTGCTACCTCCACGGTCATCCAAGGCACCAGGGGAAGCAGAGGGCCTACCGGAACTGCAACACAATCGCTTGCCATTCATTCTTATTTCTAGCACGCTCTCTTGCCTCTCTCACATCTCTCCTGCTATCACCCAAAGCTTCCTTCATCCATCTATCCTTCCTCTTGTACTTCTCCAATCAACTCATTCATCACCTTCTTTAGAAGACAGCCATTTTCCATTTTCTCAACATGGCTAAACCACCTCAACACATTCATATCCACTCCAGCTGCTAACTCATTCCTTACAACTGTTCTCACCCTCACTACTTCGTTCCTAACCCTATCAACTCAAGATACGCCAGCCATACTCCTTAGACACTTCGTCTCAAACACATTTAATTTCTGTCTCTTCGTTACTTTCATTCCCCACAACTGCGATTCATACATCACATTTGTTACAATCACTTTCTCATACAGAACTCTCTTTACGTTCATGCCCAACACTCTATTTTTTATTACTCCCTTAACTGACCCCAACACTTTGTATCCTTTATTCACTCTTTGAAGTACATCTGCTTTTACTCCACCATTTTCTGCAACAACAGACCACAAGTACTTAAACTAATTCACCTCCTCAAGTAACTCTCCATTCAACATGACATTCAACCTCGCACCACCTTCCCTTCTTGTACATCTCATAACCTTACTCTTACCCACATTAATTCTCAAATTCCTTCTCTCACACACCCTTCAAAATTCTGTCACTAATCGGCCAAGCTTCTCTTCCGCGTCTGCAACCAGTACAGTATCATCCGCAAACAGCAACTGATTTACCTCCCATTCATGGTCATTCTCGTCTACCAGTTTCAATCCTCATCCAAGCACTAGAGCATTCACCTCTCTTATAATTCCATCAACATACAAGTTAAAAAACCCCGGCAGAGCTCACACATCCCTTTCTCGGCCCCACTCTCACTGTAAACCAATTGTTCATTTCATTTCCTATCCTAAAGCATGTTTTAATATCTTTGTAGAGACTTTTCACAGCTTGCAACACCCTTCCACTAACTCCATATAACCTCATCACATTCCACATTGCTTCCCTATCAGCTCTATCATACGTTTTCTCCAGATCCATAAACGCAACATACACCTCCTTATCTTTTGCCAAATAACTTAAGGGATGTATCTAATATAATCCTGTGATATTTTAACATATGTTTAAAAAATAAAGAAGTTAAGCAACGTAGGCATATTTCAAATCCTATTTAATTAAAGTGACCAAAATAGCATCAATGACGCTTGTAAATCACTGGAAAAGAGGTCCCAGAAGAAATACGTTCTTTAAGTGTAAATTATAGTGGAATATCGTATTCAGATTTATTGAGGAAAGATTTGGTATGAGTAGGAATACCACGTCGAATTGTAATACCTTAATTCCTTTACATCAAATGATATAGGAGTAGTACTTATAAGACTGCGTCCACCCATATCCTAATTGTGTCAGAAAACCAGCGTCATATTATTGTTATTATTATTATTATTATTATTATTATTATTATTATTATTATTATTATTAGTTGGAAAAGCAGGATGTTATAAGGCAAAGGGCTCCATTATATGTATATATATATATATATATATATATATATATATATATATATATATATATATATATATATATATATATATATATATATAAATATATATATATATATATATATATATATATATATATATATATATATATATATATATATATAAATTTCATAGTATGGATAGGGAAAAGTAGTTCAAAATATTCTTATCCCCAACGTTTCGTGACTCTTTTCGCATTATCATGACAGCAAATACAACATATACAAAAGAATTAAGAAACAGTCATAGAAATTAAAAAAAAATAATTCAAAATAATAAAAATCGGTTATAATACAAATGAAAATTAAAAGGAAAAAAATATATATATATACATCAGACAAAGTAGTTGAACCAAACTCGTAAAAGCTTAGTGAGAAACTGTATGCCAACAAGAGTTAGAAAACAAACCTAAGAAAGCTATGACAAATATAACTGAATGGAAGAATTTAGAGTATTCAACGAAGGAACTAGTCGTTTGATAAATATGGATTCCAGAGGGGGTAAGTCATGGTTATTTGACACTTGACCAGTGATGGTAAAATCTTTATTGTTAATATATTTTTTTTCACATTTTAGCATGATTCTTAATATTAGAATGTTCAGGGTTGGATATTCTGCAACCTGTTCGATAGCTGACTCCTCTATGGGAATCAATTCTGACCTTTAACAGCCTCTTGGTAGATCCTACGTAGGTCGCAGGTTTACAGTATGAGCTAATTATATTTACAGTGTATACAACACCAGAAGACATATAAGGACTCAATCGATCTTTGAAGTGGAAAAGCGAGTCAATAGTAAGAGGGTTCTTAGAGATGAGTTTAACTTCCACAGCAGGGAAGTGTTGTGGGATAATTTCTGTAAACTTTCACTTAAGGAAATCTTCATGGAGAAAAGGAAAACTCGCATAGAATTTTAGTTTAGGAATTGTAAGTGTTTTTGGATTCTGAGCTATGTTGTCATTCAATAATCTATTAAGTAGTTAAAAAAATATTATTGTGGGAAAACAGATTTTCTTGAAAGATTCACATAGATAAATCATTTCAGTATGGAAAGATTCCCAGCTAGAGGTAAAAATGAATGCTCTGTGGAGAAGAGTAAGAATAGAATTAGTTTTGTAATTATAAAAACGAGAGCTGTAAAAGTTCAAACCTAATCCAGTACAAGTATTTTTTTTTTATAAAAATCGTGATACTAAGAAATTCTCTATTTCTAGAAACCAACACATCTAAAAAGGGGAGTTTATAAACCTTCCTCCTTTTCTAAGATGAACGTTATGTTTTCATGATGTGAGTTAGCCAAGTCATGGAAGGAGTCAGCACCGAACTCATCTCTTAGAGTAAAGGTATCATCAACATATCTAACATAAAAGAGGGGATGATATCTTAAAGGGTAATATTCCATCATGGTCTCCTCCAGGGATCATATGAAAATACTGGCGAAAGTAGGTCCCAAGGAGGAACCCATAGCCATCCCATCAAGTTGTTTGTACAAATTACCATTAAAAACGAAAGAGGTGTCCAGCACCGCCAACCTCAAAAGTTTTTTAAAAGATGTGCAATTAAAATCATTAAAAGTGGTATTAGGTTCAGAAAATAATTTGTTTAAAATAATATCTATTGTATCTTTTGTATAGCTTTGTATATCTCTTGTATATTTGTAGCACTGGACAATGTGATTAAGAATCCCGAAACGTTGGGAATAAAACAGATATTTTGAGCTACTCTTTACCTATCCATTCTATGAAATTTGTGTTCAGTACCGGCTGTTGTTGCCTTCACCGAATATATATATACATATATACATATATATATATATATATATATATATATATATATATATATATATATATATATATATATATATATATATATATATATATATATATGTATATGATGTATTATAGCCACGAAAGGAAAAATGAAAAAGACTTGATTGGAGTTAATACTTTCATCCACTCAGGACATTATCAAACTCAGCAATGAGAATACATATACAAAGACATCGTATTTATACAGGAGAAGGGGATCCAACAGCTGTCAGTTTCTTAATAATCCCGAAGTAAGATTTTAGATAAAAGGATAATACTGGATTAACGGAAAACAGACCTGGACTTAGATTCAAATTTCTACCTTGAGTACAGGAGATTAAAAATGATTCAACAATATTCCTTTGGAAATAGTCATTTACATGGATTACTTTTTCCGTCTTTGACCAACCAATTCTGTGACTTGACCCTAACCAGTGGGAGGCCAAGGCATTATTAAGAGAACCCCTGGAGACGGCCACCTGATGTTGTTTTAATCTGACTGGTATACTTTTTGATGTTTGGCCAACATAAAATAGGTTACACTCTGAACAAGGAATGCTATATATTACATTATTATCATTTCCAGAACTATTCTTAATTAACATGTTTT
>NW_027169613.1:100000-115000 GCF_036898095.1 Palaemon carinicauda | reverse complement strand
CTAAAAAGAATTGACTATAGTCTTCCTCTCCCTTGGTGTAAATTTCATTCCACCCTCTTCCCAATTGACTTTGAAATACCTGGCTTCTGAAATCGACAGACTTTTGAAGGTAAAAAGTTCTGATACTAGAATCTGTAAAAATGCTACTCATTCTTTGGGTTAGGATTCGTTTTTGAAAACAGAAAAAAAAACAAAAAAAACAAAATCCTCAAATCTGTTCTCTGACATATATTTCCTTTGACATTAACTAATAAAGAATCCTTCTTATATAAGAAAGGGAACAAACAGTTCCGGATGCCAAAGTGAAGGAGATTTTTCATGTTTCTTGCATTATTCGAAACCAAAATGTTAATTATTTTTATTTACTTTCTTTTGATAATCGTCTCGATCACCTCATAAATCACCGTGAATGCCTTTAATTGAGTATATAACTAATAATCTAAATTTAAATTTAATTTTTCTTTTTATCTCATCCAATTCTCAAATGATAAGAAATATGATAAATCCCATATACCTTCCAAAACTATACACCTAATTTTAAAAGAAACACAATTTAACGAGAATAGTTATAATGAGTAAAACAATCCCCGCAAACAAAAATGATCCAATGCAGGATTCTGTTGGATTTTATAACACGAGTACCAAATGGGATTCTGTTTCGGATTTCCGGCCAATCACTATGGGAAACGATGTCCAAAGGGAACTCGTCGGAGTTTTTTGAGCGACCGCCAAATCATTTTTAGAAGTCGAATTTGAATCGTAATGTGTCCCTGCCTGTGAGAGATATTATTTCCGTTAATGTTTCTGTTTGTTTATTTGTTTGTTTTTGCACTCTTACATTGGCAAATAAGGATTATCTATGATTTAATGCGTTTAGGTAATGGTTTGATTTAGTTATGCATTGGATTATTAGATAACTAAAAAGGATTTATGAAGGATTATGAATAAGCCCACAAACGTTAAGATGTTAGATTTTGTATTCTTTTATAATTATTTGACATCACTAGAGTCAATTAAATTTTTTTTATATTTTAAATATCTCCAAAAAAAAATAAAATTAACGATACAAATGATTTGACGTCATCAGAGACAATTATATATTTATGTTCCAATTATCTCAAGAACTGTAAACTTAGGCCTACAAAGCCAATGCTTATTAAATCAATAATAAATTTGCCTAATGACATAACACCGATATCTTCATGGATTAAAGTTCACCTGTAAAACGTCAGCATTAGATTCTTCTATAACCGTTTTGATACTCTATTAAACTATTTAAGTCTAAGTGGGTTTCTGAAAATACTCACTGAATAAAAAATATTGAATTATTATCTCTATTTTTTTTCATTCAACTACCTAGAAGTGTTACTTAACAACAAAGTTCTGTCCAATATGATTTATAATATATATATATATATATATATATATACATATATGTATATATATATGAATGCATATATAAACAAATATATATATATATATATATATATATAAATATATACCTGTATATATATATATATATATATATATATGATAATTAATATTTAGGAGACCAGCTTTTATTGAGTTTGAGCTTATAGTTTTAATTAATCAAATTTAAATCTTATTGCATTATATTTTGTGGAATTAGGATGATAAATTAATTCATCAATAAAATTTTAATATGATCTCTTTTCAATATCCATGACTTTTCAAAAGGTTTTCCATCCTCCTATATTATTATTATTATTATTATTATTATTATTATTATTATTATTATTATTATTATTATTATTATTATTATTATTATTATTATTATTATTACCTATGTTACAGGCCTAATTGGAAAAGCAGAATGCTATAAGCACAATGGTTCCATCGGGGAGAAATAGCCTATTGACGACTGTAAATAATGAAATATAAGTACGATATAAGTAATAAAGGTTATGAAATATCTTAGGACCAGTAACAATGTTAAGTATATTAATGACAATTATTATTCTTTTTTTTTCTCTTAATAACCCATAGTGTTATAGAAAATCCTTCAGTATGAAATAGCTCTTGTCTTTATGGTTGAAGGTGTGTATTTGTGAGATCATAACATATCTGTAGAGTATTTCATTTGCTCAAGAGAGTGCGACTATTTTCGTTGATAAAAAATTAGTTACGCACGTACACTTCCTCTTCCCTTCACGATACGCCCTTTGACCGTGTTTATTACTTGACTAAGTCTTGAAATCTCAAGGACACTTGTGTCCCCTCTTCTAAAGCTCTCCCCTCATCTTAACATCAGATCTCTCTCCCATATGTTCGTTTACAACTGCTAATGAAATATGGTTCGTATGTGCCGTATACTTACAGACACACACACACACATATTATATATATATATATATATATATATGTATATATATACATATATATATATATATATATATATATATCATATATTTACATATATATATATGTTATCATCAAGAATATTTTCACCTCACTTAAGAATTTATCTATATTCATATGATTCATAAAAAAAATGTTTACAGGTTCACGACGCCCATAACTAATTTGTTGGAAATATGGTCAAATATGAAACGACGATAAATCTCATTGAATATATATATATATATATATATATATATATATATATATATATATATATATATATATATATTCCTTTTCACATTTGATCAGTTATCTGAGACCGGCGAGAGTTATGTCTTAGGGACAAATCAGTATTCATATAAATTGGAGTTGGATTTCAGATGTAACATTGTTGTCTTAAGATAAAATATGAGTTGAGAAATTTTGTGAGCAATTTTTATTGTTTTTAGATGTTGTTTGGGTTATTTACTAAATAATCTCTTTGTGGGATTATGATTACATTATATAGAGAATACCATTAGACAAAATATCATAGGAAGGTACGGAGATTTTCTTGTAAATATTAATAAATTTTTTTTATGGTTTAAGAAATGTCTTTTATTTCTTCACTTGTATTGGAATCCCTTCTGTTTTCTTAATGACACATATGTCTAATTATCACGTTCCTTTTTGCTCTTGTTAATCATATTTATGTTTAGTTTTACTTGACATAAAACTTCTTTGAATAAGAAAATAAAATAACTTCACTTCTAATTCTTGATATTATTCTCATTTTTTTTCTTATAAATACAAAAAGTTAGTGAAAAGTTATCTAAGAATGATTTATTAATGGAATGAGAACAGGATAATATACGGCAAATATTGTGTGTTTGTGTTTCAAAGATTGTGATTGTGTACTGTATACTGTATTCACGCATGTGTTCAAGTGTATTATTCTTTAGACCTTGCAGAAGTTTATGATATGTGACACTAATCTTTGATATGTCGTAGTTGGTCTATTGTTTCAGGAAATGTAAAATGTATAAACTATCAGCTTTTAACAAAATCTTTAAGAACGATGCGGTTTCTTCCACTTAGCTCCTATCACTTTTTTATGTGGCACAGTTGTTTGGATATTGCAATAATCTTTTGAACCGTAGATCCCATTTCACAAGACTAATTTCATATCATGTGCATGATCCTCTAGAAGACAAAAATTAAAAATCCACTATCGTATCTAATTGGATTTTTTTAATTCTACCAGATTAAGAATCTGGAAAATTCATAGAATAATTTGATTTTTTCTTTCTGGGTTTTGAATACCTTGAAAGGCTAATAATTTATTAATTATTTCATCGTTCATCATATTGTACATAATACTGATATAATCAGTCTTGATAGTAGCCGGGTTAGTATTACCTTTTCAGAGATTTTCAATACTTAGGATGAAAAAATTTGATTAATATAAAATTATAGATTTATTTTACTTTGCAAGCTTAATAACTTTTCGTACGATTTTTCTCGCTAATGATTTATTAAATTTTAAACTACGTAATGATATTTTTTCTTCCACGATGATTTCAAGATATGTCCAAAGTAGGTTATAATACATACAGCCAGCATGTAATTGTATTGACATATATTTTCGAAACAATTTTATACCTAGATTGTTATCAAGATTTCATATATATATATATATATATATATATATATATATATATATATATTCTTTCTATTCTTCTACATTTTTTGTCCATGAGAGACTGAATCATTTCTAAAATCTAGTAATTCGAAGGAAAAAAAAAAACACGTTATATAGTAAAGAACGATGAGAAAAGTCTCCATGGACAGTTATTGAAGTCACAATAGGTGCTGGAGTTTCAAAAAACTACTCTTAGCTCCTGTTCCTCTTAATTAACTACCGAATGAGACACCAAGAGGGTACAAAGTGAAACATATCTTACTCAGAAGACAACTTGCATAAAGATTTCAGAAGCGTTAACGGATTCAATGCACCGTTGAGATTATGAATACTATGATCGTATCTTATCACTGTTCTTTCATTTGCCTTCTCTTTCTTCTTATGTCGTGTGAGACTGAGTTCCAAATATGGATATACTTAACCTTGTAAGAATGTCTGTTTCTGGTAATATGTTAATGTATTTGGAAGTATTTCATAATGCACATGTATCTCAATCTATAAATTTTGAATTATGATGTATTAATCTATCATTATGAAACACTTCCTCGCCCATAATATACAAGCTTATTAGAAACGTCCCTGCTACGCAATCTGTTAGACAGGGGTTTCAGACTCCCTCAGGAACGATAGTTTCTAATAGTGTCTGCAAGCTCGTCATTTTTGTAAGCCAAGGATGAAGTGTTTGGGGGAGCCAAAAGTTCTACCTGCTGAATCATCAGCAGCCATCACCTGGCCCTCCCTGGACATAGCTTGACGGAGAGGTACCTTGGGTGTTAATCATGTCTCTATGGTCAGCCTAAAGGGGACTGTTTTGTCCTCTGTCATTTACGAGCATCCTTTTAAAAACCTTTAAACTTGAGATTTTTTTCTTTAGAAAATCAGGACCTTATGTTATGTCATAGCTTAGATATATTTCTACATCAAAACTCTTGTATCTAACAAACGTTTTGAAAATGTCTTTAAATATTTTCGATGCTCAATCAGTTCTAAAGAAATGATTTAATTCTTTCATTCTACCTTGTTTTTAGTATTGCACTCCTGCCTTGTCTTCATCTGCTGAATCTCATCTCAATTTGTTGGAGAAAAACTTTCGACCTTTCAAATTTATTTTTCCTGATCCAGATACTAATCTCTGGCACTGTCTTTCAATTAGTTCATTATGCATGCTGCAAAAGATATTTCATAGTCCTGACCATGCTTTGCATTCAGATCTTACCATATTGTACCATCCTGTATGTGATAACTATATCATGATCATTATTTTATTTTTTTCAATTGCAAAATAATCTATAAACTTCATTCTAGCTAAATGAATAGCTGATATTGACATATCTTTCTCCATTTCAGGTAGCAGATTTGACTTTCCAAGGTGGTGTGGTTAGCAGCCATTTTGAGAGCATATCCGACACAAGCTGGCATAGCTCTAATTATTCCTTTTATATATAAAATAAAATTTCTGATATTTTCATGCATAAATACCATGTTCAGCAATGGATATAAGGATTCGTCTTGAAAAATTTCATGATATAACTCACCCCACCCAAAAAAAAAAAAAAAAAAAAAATGCCCCTCTATAAAACATTAAATATTAACCAAGTGCAGATTCTTTCACACATTTTTGTTTTACGATAATAATAAAATATCCTGTAAAGATTTCAGCAAATAACTATGTCATTTACCTACCCCCAAAAAATGTTGAAAAGACGATAGATTTTTTTAGCCAAAAAAATTAAAAAAAATTTCTCATTTCAGGAAATGTTCCCTTTTGGTTCTTCGCCCCCCTCCACTGGATCTCAGAAAATGGTGATCAATCATCATAGAATGAGTGCTTAGAATAGTTGTAATTTATTTTCATATTTATATTTTGGGTAAATATTTTTGTAAAGTAATTTTGTTTTGTATACTTATTTTTCTGATTGATTTGTAATAAATATTTATTTTAGACTTACCTTTCATTTACTATTTTGAAAAACAGAATATTATTTGAAGTTTATTTTGATAGTAAAAGGTTGTTAATTGCTTTATAGATTATTTTTTTATGAATTTGTGTTGCACCTCTAGTGGAGGTAGACCCATCGATACCTAATGAAGGTGGTCAAATAACGATACCTATCCAAGGTTGGTTTAAAGATTGTTCATGCTGAAAATCTAAAAACACACTCCACCTAAGCTAAGACCAGGAAGGCTCTGGCAATGTCTGCTGATTACTCAGAAGGTTGACCTGTAAGGACGCCCCAAACCCCCTTCCTTAGTTCACGAAGATGATGAAAGATCATACACTACAAGAAATTATCCAATATCATCATTCAAGGACGTTTCCATTAAACTATATTAGACCTCCAATATCTCAATGTCTTTATGAATTAAACATTTTAATTCACTGTTAACTGTTTATTAGTTACTGAAGAAATATTTCTCCTCTTTTTGGGGGACTGATACGTATATATATATATATATATATATATATATATATATATATATATATATATATATATATATATAATATACCTAAGGTAAAAAGTAAATATCAGCAAAGCTTGAAAATGACATAGGACAGAGTGAAAGTGTGAGAAACTGGTAATTTAGAGGCGGAGTGGAAGTTATTTAAAGAAAATTAGGTTGGGATTACAAGTGATGTGTGTGGAAGCAGCATTCGGAAGAGTAGTGAATGATGGAATGGAGGAGTGAAGGTAAAAGTGGAAGAGAAAAAGAGGTATTGGAAGAATGGCTGCAGAGTAAGTGTAGAGAAGTATGAAAGATTTAGAGAGAAAAATGTGGAAGTAAAGCGCAAGGTGAATGAGGCAAAGAAGGTGGCTGACCGAAGGTGGGGTCAGGGACTGGGTCGTTCATATGAAGAGATTAAGAAGATGAAGTTTTGGAAAGAAGTGAAGAGAGTAAGGAAGGCTGGTTTGAGAATTAAAGAGACAGTGATAGGTGGACATGGAAGGTTGTTAAAAGGAGAGGAGGCATGGGAAAGGTGAGCGGAATATTTTGAAAGTTTAGTGAATGTTGATGATAATAAGGAGGCAGAGATAATTACTGTTGCAGGTGTAGAGGTACCAGTGATGGGAGATGAGAAAGAGAGAGAAATTAAAAGAGAGGATATGAGAAGAGCAGTAGATGAAACGAGAGTAGGAAAAGCACCTGGATGGTGTGAGAACTGAGATGTTAAAGGAAGGGGGTGTGACTTTACTTGAATGGTTGGTGATATTGTTTAATATGTGTTTTATTTTGTCAATGGTACCAGTAGATTGGGTTTGTACGTGTATTGTACCACTATATAAGGGTATGGGATATGTGCATGAGTGTTGTAATTCAATGGGTAATAGTTTGTTTAGTGTGGTTGGAAAAGTGTGTGGTTTAGTACTGATTAATAGTATTTAGGATAAAACGGAGAAAGTAATCTTAGAAGTACAGGGTAGTTTTTGAAGATGTAGGGGATGTATGAATCAAATTTTTACTGTTAGTTTGATATGCAAGAAATATTTAGCAAAAGGTAAGGAGGTGTATGTTACGTTCCTGGATCTGGAGAAAGAGTATGATAGAGTTGATTGTCAAGCTATATGGAATGTGATGAGGTTATATGGAATTAGTGGAAGGTTGTTGCAAGCAGTGAAAATTTTCTACAAAGGCAGTAAAGCGTGTGTTAGGAATGGAAATGAAGTGAGCGATTGGTTTTCAGTGAGAGTTGGGCTGTGACAGGGAGGTTTGATTTCGCCTTGGCTGTTTAGCTTGTATGTAGATTGAGTGGTGAGAGAGGTGAATGCTCGAGTGCTTGTACGAGGATTGAAACTGATAGATAGGAATGACTATAAATGGGAGGTAAATCAGTTATTGTTTGCGGATGATACTGTACTGGTAGCAGACAGAGAAGAGAAGCTTGACTGACTAGTGACAGAATTTGGAAGGGTGTGTGAGAGAAGGAAGTTGAGAGTTAATGTGGGTAGGAGTAAGGTTATGAGATGTTCGAGAAGGGAAGGTGGTGCGAGGTTGAATGTCATGTTCAAGGTAGAGTTACTTGAGGAAGTAGATCAGTTTAAGTACTTGGGGTCTGTTGTTACTGCAAATGGTGGAGTGGAAGCAGATATATGTCAGAGAGTGAATGAAGGATGTAAAATGTTGGGGGCAGTGAAGTGAGTGGTAAAGAATAGAGGGTTAGGGATTAATGTAAAGAGACTTCTGTATGAGAAAAGGATTGTACCAACTGTGATGTATGGATGGGAGTTGTGGGAATGAAAGTGATTAAGAGAATGAAATTGAATATATATATATATATATATATATATATATGTGTGTGTGTGTGTGTGTGTGTGTGTGTGTATGCATGAAGAAGAAAAATCTACATTCTTATGTGTTGCAATTATTTCCATTTTCCATTTTTGGTTTGGTTGCAACTTTATACTGCAAGCACACCCAAAGTTTATAGCCCGAGAGTTAAGCTATGAAATACTCTTGCAAATGGCAACACTAAACTTTACTTGGAGGAAATATACCAGTTCTATTTACCGCTCGGAGTTCTCGCGTGATAGAAATGTTATTTCTTGAGACCTGAATAAAAAGATGTTTTCTTAATGGAAATGTCTTAAAGATGTTCTCTGGAGGGAGCGTGATTCAATCACACTTACTACCACACGCTCCCCTCCGGACTAATCTTTTATGCTAATGCTATTAGTGAACTTATATTTTGGACTAGCATCCTTTCAGATGAGAGAGAAAGGACATTTGATATGGAAATATATACAGCTCTGTTGTCATATCTTTTACATTCTTTATTATGTTTTTTTCTCTTTAATGTGATTGATACTTTTTTTTTCTCAGAATATCAAATTTCACCATCACTTTCCTTAATTTTATACTAAGATAATCCCTCAAAAATATCTTTCATGAAACGTGATTATGCAAATAAGAGAGAGAGAGAGAGAGAGAGAGAGAGAGAGAGAGAGAGAGAGGTAAGCACAATTTCATCTGCATCATAATGAGCAATCATCTGGATATGTATATATATATATATATATATATATATATATATATATATATATATATACATATATATATGTGTATATATATATATATATATATATACAAGGTGTATAGATATTAGAGGTCTTCTCAGGCCACCTTAGTGCTCAGGTAGGCGGATGGTGGGAGTCGGGTGGGTCAGAGCGATGACGTCACCCAGACTTAACCGTGGCTGAGTAAGCTGTGGAACTTCCATAAGAAAATAAAGGAACCATGCTTTCTGCTTTGTATTTTTCAATCTTTTCAAAGATATATATTTTATTCTTTCTGGATAATAAAAGTAAGATTACAAATGCATAACTTTATTACATTCAAACAACCAAACAAATATTTGATGAT
This sequence comes from Palaemon carinicauda, assembly GCF_036898095.1. Taxonomy (NCBI): domain Eukaryota; kingdom Metazoa; phylum Arthropoda; class Malacostraca; order Decapoda; family Palaemonidae; genus Palaemon; species Palaemon carinicauda. The sequence continues at coordinate 105,600 of NW_027169613.1, read as the reverse complement.
GTAAATAACTGAAATTTGTCGAGCAACAGACAGTTTAAATTCATTAAATAAATAATAATATATATACAATATATATTTCAGTTATGCTCTATATCACATTGTGAGCTTTTTCATTTCATTCTGCGCTTTTCTTGATGAACTAATATTCCTATTTAAAACACGAATTCTAAAAAATGTACGACATCTAACAAAAAATTTAATCACTTCGTATGGTAATGGGATATCATTGCTTTTAAAATACTCGCTAATTAAATCAGTCAATTTATCTGTCGCTCCTTTTCCAGATTTTAGATATTTTTCCCCATGCTGACAAAGAAAATTTTTTCCATCGTTTTTAAATGAACCAAAAATTCTTCGCTTGGTTGCATTAGTTTTCCATCTCTGCACTTATGCACCAATCCACTTGCCATCTCCCTTCGTCGCTGCAGTTCCAAGAAATTCATATTCAGGAAACTTACGACCTATATAACCACCTACGTATTGTAAAGCCTCCATCTTCCATCGCTTTCCCTAATGCTTCTTTTTCAGTGTCAAATTCTACATAATCATCATTTTGCAAATCATTACCAAATTCCACTGGCAAACAAAACAGCATTGCCGATAGACTCAGCTCTTTTTGAATAGAAGTTTCTTCATCTACAAAGGATGCGCTTTGTTCAACAGGAAAACTGGAAAATGAGCCTGACGTCATCATATCACTATTGCAACTTTCAACGTTGCAGTTTGATCCTAACAGTTTGCTGTCTTTTCCTAGAATGTGGGCTCTGACTCGGTGCTTAAATGCGACCGGTGATGGGTGTTGATGGCATGCACCCATCTGTCTTATGCAGCCAAAAAAGTGTTCAAGACTATCTTGATTTAGCCTATAAGTGAGAATATATCATGTATCAAATTTAGCTTTGACCATTTTCAGCAGCTTCATTAGAGCATTGTACGATATAATTAAGCCTTTTTGGAAAGGATAGAGCCTATCGTTTTTAATTACTTTCATTTCTTTAGACACTCGAATCATATCTTGCAACGTTTTATTTTGTAGGTCCAGATTCATCCCATAGGCATTTCTTGATGGCTTCCTATCACGAGGTACTCGAGAATTGAATAAATCGAACCAGGTATCTACAAGATATATAAACTGAGTTGTGGTTTCCCAATGCTCATCTTCAAGCACACCTTTGTTACCGAAGTACTAAAGGCATTTATATGTGGTTTCGGATAGTAATTGCACCGTTAGTTTAACATTCATGCGTTGCATACCCATAACATTGATATGCTTTTAAGAGAGTTTATGTGCTGTCCGTAGATCACTTGTTTTTCATAATTAACTCCCTGACTGAACCAAAAAGACCAAACCTATCTCCTGACAATACAAATCCATGATCAAGAAAATTATTCCTAATGAGTTTTATTAGGTGCAGTGCATCGGCAAACACATGTATTTCTCTGTTATCATCTACTGGGTTAACAAATGCAGTATTGTCTATAACAATGCCTAAGGAATTCCACAAACTGATATTTGTTGATCCTAAGTCACTAACCATGGCTACTACAGGAAACCCAGCTTTCACATCCAGAATAATCAATTAAAAATGAGATCTTTTTATCATGTTAGTGTCTAAATTATCAGCTTCAAAGTGTTTACTACATATCTGAGCATTTTCCCCGTTAATAAGATCTCGTTTGCACAGCTGAATCCACGTTTTCCTTGTAATGATGTCCTTAGGGAATTTATGAAAAGTGAGATCCTTACTTTACCTCTATATGAGAAGCATCTGAAAATTGCACAATTACTGGGCATTTTGTTATATATAAAACAGCTTTAATCAGAAAGGCGGAAGTGTACAACACGTTTGTTTGTAAACAACTGCCCGGTCAAGGAGTGATCGACCTTTGGTATGCTTGGGTGGAAATAGTCTATAGACCTTGGACGCACCTATAAGTCCTGCCTACGTCACAGTCTGTACCTGCGCAGAAGAGTCATATTTTTGGTCGGGGTTGAGAAGACCTCCCTAATCTATAGACCTTGTATATATATATATATATATATATATATATATACATTATAATGTATGGATCCTGGGTCTGAGCACCCAGATAATATATCATAAGATTTGACTCCTGGAGTATGGGCATTACAAAATACACTATACTATTGCTTGTAACTGGGAACCAAACATATAATATTATATATATACTACTGGCAAGCTAATCAACCACTCGAACTCCAAATTACCTTGTTTGCCTTTACGTTACAATTGATATAGATTTAAACACTAATAACCGAATTCTGAGGCCAGACAGCAATATATAAAACACTGAATATCCAAAGGTTTCTTAAGCACACACAAAATTAAACTGGGTAAGTACTTTCAAGTATTATTAACACTTATTTAACTCTCACTGTGGTACTTAACAGGAATCTAGCGGAACCATGTCCTAAACATTGATGATTGAAATAATACACTCGTTACAAAATAAATATATTCTATATAAATTACAACACTTTGAAAAGAATTATCATAATAAAATTAAGTCACATGAAAAATGTTAAGTCTGAACAAAACTTTGAACAAAACAAAAATGTTACGATATGAAACGTATAAGAACTTGACTTGAACTATTATACCGGAATAAACCTTAACCTAAGAAAATAAATAATGCAATGAAAATAATACAATTGCTTGTAATAACTCTGAAAAAATACAAGGTTTAAGCTTGGCTCTAAATAAATAATAGTTAACCAGATCACTTTAAAAACCTATTCTGCCAACAGGACCGTTTACAAAAAACGTTTTACAATGCCAACACTCGCCCTAATACAATTAGTTCAAAAAGCATCTTTTAGTCTTGCGTCACACACGATTTGCTTTGGAGCACAGAGTCACTTAGGAGAGGACACACTAACGTAATGAACACTTAAAAAATACGCTGGTTTGCTACTGAGAGAGAGAGAGAGAGAGAGAGAGAGAGAGAGAGAGAGAGAGAGAGAGAGAGGGAAGCAGCGGTTCTAACTCGATCTCTATGTATTTCTGTCTCTGACTCTAACCCAATGTTGGGTCACCTATATATGAAATCTGGCGAGTTCCAGAAGCTTCCAACTAGTTTGGGAAGCGTGGGAGGCTGTGCCTAAGGGCAGCAAAGTTTTCAACTAGATAAAAAAACCAGGAGGTGTATCACGGGGTATTTGATAACTCTGAGATACACGTCAACCCACCAACGAGACAACTCTCGCTGCTAGCTCCGCCTACCTATTGTTTCCGAAATAAAAAAAAAAAAAAAAAAAAAAACAGATTATATCCTCTCGCCGGGCATCGGGAAACTTCGACACACGTGGTAAAGAACATTCCAAAGCACATGCCACAGAACATTCTGTCTCTAACATGACGCAATACATCATAAAACATAAAAGAACATTACCTAAGCCCTTGTTCCTATCTAGTGTGAATCCTACAACACTTTCCAATAGACAATGTAAGACTTCATAGTAAACATACGTGAAATGAAAGATAATTCTTTAGAATTCGTATATAATTACATATTCTAATTTGAATAAAGAATATAATGAAATTCACGTCGAAAGTTTTACATAACTTACGTATAATACTTATATCTACATGCGAGGGGATAATTTTTCGGGCTTGGTATCATCTCTTCAATGCACAAATGGAAACAATAAATTAAACATGATTAAAATTACCAATAATCTACGATATCTACTCTACACTAGACCAGCTTCATAAGAATATATATATATATATATATATATATATATATATGTATGTATGTATGTATGTATGTATGTATGTATGTATGTATATATCATCATCATCTCCTCAGCCTACTGACGCAAAGGGCCTTAGTTAGATTTTGCCAGTCGTATCTATCTTGAGCTTTTAATTCAATACTTCTCATTCATCATCTCCTACTTCGTGCTTCATAGTCCTCTTTTGATCTACAGCCCATCCTCGTGTGATATTACATGCATTCTGGTAAGCAAGCATTGCAAATCCTGTGATTTTCTGCTAACAAGGACAGCATCGTCACCATATGCAAGGTCTGCTAAATTCCTATCATCAATCCAGTCCAATCCTTCTTCACCATCTCCGACTGTTCTACGCATGGCAAAATCCATGAGGAGGATAAGCAACTTAGGTGACAACACATTCCCTTGGATTGCTCTGCTGTTTACTTGAAATACATTTGATAAGACTCCTCTAACATTAACTTTGCACTTGCTATGCTCATGAACAGACTTAATCAAATTTACATATATAAGAGGAATTCAATAATGACGCATGACTCTCCATAAAATTTCATAACATCAAAAGCTTTTTCATAGTCCACAAATGCCATCAAAAGTGGGTTTCTATATTCAACGCATTGCTGTACAATATGTCTCAAAATGATAATTTGATTAGTGTAACTTTTACCTTTTCTAAATCCTTCTTGTTCATCTCTCAGCTTTTTATTAATCTTTCTCTCCATTCTCCTTAGAATAAGTATACTACATATTTTCGTAAATATTGACTTAAGGTTTATGACTATATAATTATTGCAGTCAGTCAGGTCTCGTTTTTTTTTTTTTTTTTTTTTTTTTTTTTTTTTCATCAACACTCCCAGGACCCATTCATCAGGTCTTGCCCCCTCCTGTTACATTCTATGGAATAATTTATTTTTTTAGTACTCTGAGAGTCAATTAATTTTCAGCAGTATCATCTCGGAAGTTATTCCATCGTATCCAGGGGCTTTTGATCTCTTTAGTGTTTTGAGGATAGCTTCAACTTCAAACATACTGAATTCATTCATGGGCGCATCAAGGTCTTCATCAGCTTCAGATATATCAATCAAAATGTTCCCTTCATATCTCCTATTCCTAACATTACTAAAGTGTTCCATCCAAAGTTGCCTTTCTTCATCTGTTGTTATAACAGATCCTCTCTCTTTTTGATGGGTATAATCTTCTTGTTTTAAGTCCCCATAGAGAGTTCATTAATAATTCTATGAGCAATTCTTACACCATAGCCACTTACTCAGTTCCTTTGTCAGCCTCATCGGTTTTACTGTCTAAATATTCTTTCCCATCATTCCTATCTTTTCTTTTGACCTCACTATCACTACTGGAATACTTAGCATTCTTTATATTGTAATTTTCATTACTTCCTCGAAAACTTTCAACAATCAATTTCTGCTTTTTCTACTTTTTATATCATTTCAAATATCATTTGATATTCATGGCATTATCCTTGTAGCTGCGTGTCCCAAGACTTCACTACCAACTGATATGTTCTTAATATTACACTGTTTTTAATTAATTGTCTGTTATTCGTCTCTTAAAGTCTCTAAGACTGCAAATCGATTCCTACATTCAATTGTTAATGTGTCTCTGTTCTCTTCTTCTAAAAGTTTACTTGAATCAAACATATATATACTCTATACCTTTCTGTTGGGTGCTTTCAGTTTTAATTTCAGTGTGGCCATGAGGTGCTGGTGGTCACTACCAGTATCCGCACCTCTATAGCTTCTTACATTTATGAGAGTCCTTCTTCTCTCTTTATTAATGCAATGTGATCTACTTGATTTTTTTAATTGCCACCGAGTGAAGT
>NW_027169613.1:67500-70000 GCF_036898095.1 Palaemon carinicauda | reverse complement strand
GTCCTTTTCCTACTTAAAATCCCAAGTACCAAACTGTTGCCCTTCCAAATTAGCTCTTCTCCTGGTTAATCTTCCGGTATGCTCCTTGCAGCTTTTGAAATACCTTCTTCACCATTTGGAGATGTTCTTCCCAGGTCGATGAATATACCACAATATCGTTGAGATATACCCCTACTTCTTCTATTGATCGTAGAAGGTTATCCATCACACGTTGAAGAGTAACGGGGATGTACATTAAATCAAATGGCATGAAGGTGTGTTGATATATAACCCAAACGGAGTTATAAAAGCTGATATCAATTTGGCGTTGTCTTTCAAAGGAATTTTATATTAGCCTTTTACCAAGTCCATCTTGGAACCGAACCTTGCTTGTCCGATATTGACGAGAAGTTGGTCGATGAGCGGCAATATATGAATATCTACGACATGGAACGAGTTTAACTTTCTGTTGTTCGTTCACAACCTAAAAGATCTGTAGGGCTTTTTCACGAGCAACCATGGAGAACTGTAAGGTCTCGAACTTTGTTGGGCTAATCGTTTAGTAACAAATAATCAACTTCTTTTCTCATGACTTCTTGGTGATATGGCAACAGTCAATAGGCGTGTTGTTTATATTGTCTTTCAGTGGTTTTGAGGTGTATCTTATGCTTCGTCAGGTTTGTTTGTTTTGAGACGTCTGAGACAATTTCAGGGAAACTTCTAATTGATTGACCTATTTCCTCTTGTTGCTCCTGGTTCAAATTAATTAATTACCCCCCCCCCCCTAATCTGAATGATAGTGAAATTATTCACTTTGCTTACAGCCTCTACCTCATATCCCTCGCCCTCTTCTGTTTATGGTATGGTTTGCACCATACACACCTGTGGAGCTTTGGTCTCGTTTTAGCTTAAGTAGGGTTTCAGGAGGTTATGTGTAATTTTCTTTGACTTTTCCTTCTTCCTGGGGTTTCGATAACAAAGGTTAGGTCACTGATCTTTTCCAAAATCTTGAATGGTCCTTGGAACTTGCCGGTGAATGGGATTTTTCTTAATGGCACGCAGGAAGGCAAATACCTGCTGTCCTATCAAAAACTGTCTGTCCTTACTTTTGTGTGTGTGTGTATAAACATATATATATATATATATATATATATATATATATATATATATATATATATATATATATATATATATATATATATATATATATATATACATATATATTGCCATTAGCAATAATCTTAAAACTGTATGTAACTCTTTTACCTTAATTGACTATATAATTTTTAAACCACTTTTTAATATGAGTATTTCTGATTACGTTTCTACCGTACAAGATTATCATAATAGGAAACTTAGAAGCTTGGGTATTTTTTATTCCAAATTTTAACAAAGACCGAATAACTGGTTTTAACTATTCTAATTATGTTTTATCTAAAAGAGAAGAGTTTCTGTTGTCGTTGGGTTTGGATTTCTGTCTTCCGAACTTCAGACCTACAGTAATTACTCTAAGTTTTTTCTACCTCTAGAGTCACTATTTCAAAGGCTTAAATCTCTGCACTTTGACATGAATCTTGGTAACCTGCAATCCAAACTATATGAAATATCACATGCTGCATTTGGGAAACTAAAAACCAGGTGGACACCCTTTTTAAGAAAACAGATTTTGATATAATGAGGAATCTTGCCAATAGAGATAATCTTATCATTACTAGACCGGATAAAGGCAAAGGAACTGTCATTTTAGATAAGGAGGAATATGTGGGAAAAATGGAAAGTATTTTAAATGATGAATCTAAATTTCTGAAAATTGGTGAGCCTAATTTTAATATTATTTCTAAAACCGAGGATAGAATTAAGAGATTTTAAAAGACTCTTAAAAATGAAAAATCCATAACTGAAACTACCTACCAAAATTTGTTCTGTTCGGGGTCTTCCTATGGCATCTTATATAGTTTACCCAAAATCCATAAGCCCAATGTTCCACTGAGACTAATCTTAACGTCTTTTTTATACCCCTAATTGAAAGCTAGCTAAGTTCCTCGTTCCCTTACTGGAACCTTTGACAAAATACACCTTTTCTCTAAATAACTCTTATGCATTTAAAGAGGCCATAATTTTTCAGGACTCAGATCTTTTCATGACGAGTCTTGATGTTGAGTCTTTATTCACTAATGTACCTGCGGAAGAAGCTATCAATATTATTCTAAATAAATTATTTTCTGAACCTAATACTACTTTTAATTATTTTAATCGCGTCTTTTAAAAAAAACTTTTGGAGCCAGCGGTGCTGGACAACTCTTTCGTTTTTAATGGTAATTTGTACAAACAACTTGATGGGATGGCTATGGGTTCCCCCTTGGGACCCACCTTCGCTAATATTTTCATGTGCTCCTGGAGGAGACCATGCTGGAAAATTGCCCTTTAAGTTATCATCCCGTCTTTTATGTTAGGTATGTTGATGATACCTTTGCTCTATTCAGAGATGAGTTCGGCGCTGAATCATTCCTTGACTTTGCCA
>NW_027169613.1:57500-60000 GCF_036898095.1 Palaemon carinicauda | reverse complement strand
TGCCTATTAGGAAATGTATAATCCTGATATTATACTTAATGAGGGTGCGTTAATATTAACATGAATATATATAACGGATTTTGAGCAAAGCAAAAAATCTATTTCTGGGTGAGATAACCATGTCGTGTTGATGGAAGATTCGTAATAGGAGCTTCCTAAGGGATATATGTACTACAGTGATATTCCCAGAGAATGTTACATTTAGGTCTCCAGAATTCTAACTCTTGGCACGAATATCCTTAAATTTTCTCTCAAGGATATCGCATAATATCAGGGGACGTATTCTTGACACGCCACATAGCACTCTTTGCCCCAAATAGTGTTTACGCTTCGAGGGGGAAAGTGGCAGAATTAGAAGGGGAGCCGTATCAATGTTACCCTACTTCCATACCACTACTGATTATCACTACATATCCAAGATGGTGGACATTCCTTGTAGCATTGAGCATGGTGCTACAGATACAGTAGTTTCGGGAGGGATACTGTGAAGATATTTTCTTTAGAAAAGAAGGGTGGGTCCATTAGGACAACATGGCTATCTCACCCATAAATAGATTTTTCGCTTCGCTGAAAATCCGTTTTTTGGGATCAAGCCATGTTGTCCTGATGGAAGCATACCAGAGCATTAATGTATATGTGTATATTTATCAGTGCCTTAACCTTGTGATAATATTTCTATGGTCATCTGGACCATTTGAGACAAATGAAGTTACCTTTATCCCTCATCATCACTAATCATAAACGATGTTAGTACTTCCTGCCCCCTACAGGGAAGAGTCATTTTAGACGGTAGAAAAGGAGCCTCAACGTTAGCATATATTGTATGAACAAACATAAATATACACTGAGTATACAAACAGTCTCATAGTTTACATATATATTGCTGAACCAATATTAGCGTCCATTATATCCATTGTTTGCAAGCATACAATGATATGAAGTATACTTACATGAGTAGGGCAAAGAAGTCTGGCATCTTAAACATACAATTGTTGGGCAAATTTAAATGCAATTACATTCTAATAGACATTTATTTCTAATAAATGACTAAATGAATTAACAAGTAAAACAAACGTAGCATGATAAAGGAATTATACCTGCAACATATACAGAAATTATTTTTCCCTATTGAAAATGAAGAAAGGATGAGTGCAACCCTCAGACTGAAGAAAAGTTTTTAATAAAATTTCTCTTCATAATTTCTGTACCTGTTATATTCTATCAACACTGTCCTCCCCTGAAGTCTGAAGTTCTACGAAGATAAACCTTTAGACACTCTACAGGACATAGAGAGACATCTTCCTTCAGAGGGCAGATTCTCCAGCTCGTTCTTAGCAAGAAAAGTTGGATCAGGAAAGAGATTCAGTTCTCCCGCTTCTGTAAACTGAATGTTGCCCTAATCTCTAGATAGGGCCACTATTTCACTAACTCTAGCCCCGGAGGCTATAGCAAACATAAAAATAATCTTTTGGGTTAGATCCTTGAGAGAACAATCTTCATTGTTCGGAGATGAGGCATAAAGTAGGACCTTGTCCAAAGACCATAAGATGGGCTTTGGCGGTACTGCAGCCCTAAGCCTTGCACATGCCTTTGGAATCTTATCAAAGATTTTATACACCAGATCCACTTGAAAGGCATATAGAAGAGGTCTAGTCAAGACTGACCTGCACGAAGTTATCGTGTTGGCCGCCAGACCTTGATTATGAAGGTGGAAAAAGAAGGACAGACAGAAGTTCATTGAAATTTCTTTCGGTCCTTTTGCTTTTACAAAAGCAACCCACTTTTTCCAAGATGACTCATATTGTCATCTAGTTGACTTAGACTTGTATTCTTCTAAGAATTCTATATTGCCTTCTGAGATCCCAAATCTTTTCTAACCGCTAGGGCAAGAAAATCATGAAATGAAGGGTTTGGGCTCTCTGTGATAAATCAAAGGCAATTAACTTCTGAGTCTTCTGAGATAGTCCTGGATTCAGAACTAGGGCCAGCCTCAACTTCAGTTCCTTCACTAAAGGGAACAGATTGCTCTTGGGCTACTTGGAAGCCAACAGAGCCACTCCTACCTGGAAGGATCTCAGCATGTTGAGGACCTTCAGCAGGAGATTGGATGGGATTAACAGGAATTTCTGAGTCCATCTCTTCTATACTAGAGATATGAGTCTATTATCTCCACTGGAGGATCCTCATAGGGGGCTATATATTAAGGTAGTTTCTTGATGACGCTCATCACAAAGAGGTCAATCTGAAGCTCGGGGACTTGTTTCCAGCTGGGAGAGAATAGGTCTGCATCTGTGGACCATTCCAACTCTATCGGCTTGAGTCCGAGTAGAGCATCCGCTGTCACACTGCGGATCGATTGTACGTGAACTGCTGATAGGTGTCATCCCGTAAGGTAAGGTATGGTAAACGTCACCTAGACTCTATGAGACTCTCATTATCGCATCGATGTCCCAGGTCAGACTGAGGAGGTCTGATCTGTGTGGAGAGAGTTTCCCCAGCC
>NW_027169613.1:0-42500 GCF_036898095.1 Palaemon carinicauda | reverse complement strand
TAATTGTATTTGGTCACCCCCCCCCCCCCCAATAAAAAAGGACAAATTATAATTCTTACGTCGTTATTCTAGCTCAGGCTTACAACTAAGTAAAATAATTTGTTGATCAACAGAGGCAAACAGGGTTTTCAGGAAGAAGCTCATTCGTCCATATTTGGCCAATTCACAAACCAATTGTTGGATTCAGCCCCTTATACTCCTGGTTAACAGAGAGAGAGAGAGAGAGAGAGAGAGAGAGAGAGAGAGAGAGAGAGACCGTAAAACTTTCCGATTAAGTTCTCCGTCAAGTGACAATGACGCCACAATAATGACAATGTGGTCGTATGCCAGATATCCACCGACACTTTTTGGATGTAAGGGAGCTCAATATAAGAACATTAGTTTCATAAAAACGGCGAAGAGAAAGAGCAATTTCTCCTTCAATGAAATTCTAATTGCTGTCGTATAGTAACCAAATGCTAAAACACTAAACAATGATAATAGTTGTGCTTTAAAAAAGGGCAAATATTGAATTATGAGATAATGTTTGATCTATTTTGATATTAAAATTCCCCTTTTGTAATTATTTAGTATAATAGCCCACAACAGAGCACTTATGATTCATTAGTTACTCTAAAGCAGTGGTTCCCAATTACTTTTGGTCAGTACCCCCACTTTTTCCAAATTCCTGTCTAGCAGAAAGCTTGTTACCCCCCCCCCCCCACCATATATATTATTTTGAGCATGATTTATGTAAAAAAAAAAAAATGTTGGTTGAACCTTCCTTTGTTCAATTATTATTGAGGCAAGTATATCAAGAAGTAATTTTACTTCTGTTGAAAATAAAGATAAAAAATTTATACGTAAAAACTTTAAAATAAATGAAGATAATATATAACTGAAATAATGTTCATCAATGTGAAAAAAGACAAATAATTCAATAAATACTTCTGCTGGAAATAAATCAAATAATTTCATGTGAATAATCACACCGTCAGTTGCAAATATGTGAAGAAAAATTTATATGTACTTAACAAAAATCTTCAATGGTGTGAATAATAACACAGGTTTGAGATATTTTCAGTAATGCGAGGATTTAGTTTTGTATTGGAACTTCTGATGTTATTTTCTGGGTTCAATCTATTTCTAGCTTTGCTTCGGATGGTCAAAAGAGCTGAAAAGCCAGCCTTGCACATGTAAGTTGACCCAAATTGTAAAAGCATCTTAACTGGTTCTAATTTTCCCATAGAGTACTACATTGGATCCTTCTCCCTGGTTATGGTTTATTTTATCTTTGCTTACACATAAACCGAATGGTCTGGCCTATTCTTTACATATTCTCCTCTGCCCTCATACACCTGACAACGCTGGGATTACCAAACAATTCTTCTTCACCCTGGGGGTTAACTACTGCTCTGTAATTGTTCAGTGGCCACTTTCCTCTTGGTAAGGATAGAAGAGGCTCTTTAGCCATGGTAAGCAGCTCTTCTAGGAGAAGGACACTCCAAAATCAAACCATTGTTCTATATTCCTGGGTAGTGCCTTAGCCTCTTTACCATGACCTTCCACTGTCATGGGTTAGAGTTCTCTTGTTTGAGGGTACGCTCGAGCACACTATTTTATCTAATTACTCTTCCTCTTGTTTTGTTAAAGTTTATATAGTTTATGTAGGAGATATTCATTTTAATTTTTTTACTCTTCTTAAAATCTGTATTTTTTTCCTTTTTTCCTTTCCTTACAAGGCTATTTTCCTTGTTCGAGCCCCCTGGGCTTATAGCATCCTGCTTTTCCAACTAGGGTTGTAGCTTAGCAAGTAATAATAATAATAATAATAATAATAATAATAATAATAGTAATAATAATAATAATAATAATAATACAGGTAATCCAAAATTAAGATAATTTCATGGGGTTAAATTCCCCTTGTATGGGGTTGCTTGATTTTATTTCAAGTATTTCTTTGGCGAGTCCCTTTGATTCATCTGGCAGATGTTCAGTGTTACATATGAAAGGATTCTGAATCCAAGCACTGTTTCACAGAAATATTCTTCCATTCTCAAACGCAGGCAATTAAAATACGCACTCATTATACTCTCCATATTGGTCAAGTGTATAGAATCTCTATCTTCCAAAAACTCTCCTAATGTAGCTACTCTGCCAGTCTTCAATGTTGAGACCCAAAACCCATTTTACTACGAAATGCTTGTACTTTTTCATTCAACGAGATAACATTTTCTTCTGGTCCTTGCAGTGATGTGTTCAGGACATATATATATGCAAAAATATGTTCACTGAATAGAACAGAATAGAAATCCATTTAGAATCTCTCAGTTCTCCTGCTGAATTGTGCCCCTTATCGTCCAAAAACATTTCAATCTCAGTTTAGAGTTGAAATACTCGTTTGGTAACATTTCCTTGGGATAGCCATAAGGTTGGAGCATAATACAACAGAACTGTGATGTTCAGAATCAATGTCCCCACATAAAGAACTCAATTGGCTTGAGTTTAAAGCACTTGACTTAATATAATAAACCATTTTCATGACATCACACATCACATCCTCCAAATCAGCTCATTGAGACTTTACTGCCGCTGCTTAAGATAGATAATACACTGTGTTGCAAGAACCAAAGGATTTTCCTTTTTTATATACGCCAAAAAACCTTAAATTACATGGCATAGATGGCACACCATTTGTTGTTACTCCAATGTCGTTTTTCCAATCTAGTTGCATAATAAATGCATAAACTTTTCTGAATACATCGACACACTTTGTAGTCGTTTGAAGTGGACTGCACTGTCTGCACATAAGTAGATCTTCAATTTCCCTTTGTACCGGATTTATACCATTAATTGTGCATTATCCTCAACATTATTTGTTTCATCTAGTTGAATGGTGAAGTATACCACTATTTTTTCTTTTTTTTTACATGTGAAATTAACTGATCCTTGATATCATTTGATATTAAAATTAAAATTGTCATTAGCCCCATCATATGCAAAATTAGCCCCAGTGGGGTAATTTACCCCTATTTGGGAACCGCTGCTCTAAACTATAGCACACGAGCAGGACTAAAAAATGATGGATCCCACACATCAACAGAAGATCTAATTTTGATATTCATAATTTCCTCAAAGTTATCGACATTTACATCAGAGGGAGTAAGATGATTAAGTAAAAGAGCAATGGGATCATTCTTTGAATTTCTTCCTTCTCGCTGCACTAAATATGTCTCAACATTAGTAATAATGTTATTCGTGTTTTTCATATTTTTTATTTTTCTAAATATTATAGTCCCAATCTTTATTGGCCTTTCTGCTAACATTGTTTTAGTTTACATTTATTTAATCAACATTACTCTACAACAGTTGTTTTATAAAGATTTCCATCTTATAACTATAAATATAACTGAAAATGCAAAATTATTATATATTGAATATTTTCATCACGATTTATGGGAATGGGGAGATGATAATTACATGTATATTTGTGTGTGAGATATTGAAAACTGGTAATACAATAAAAAAAAAAAAATGTTTGAAAGGTTTGACAATATATTTCTCTTGATGAAAGGAGCATGATTGACAGGTAAGGTTTATGCCTGATATTTATTTATTTTTTTTCTTTTTACTTTTGGGAATAGTTTGATCTGACTTCTTCTACGGATCTTCGTACTTTGTCACCCTAATTCCATATTAGAAAGGATATTTGTTGAAAAGTTTTATAAATTTGCCTGTATCAGGGACCTATCCGTCTATCCTTACTTCGGCATTGAAAGAATAAAGGTATTAGAATTCATACCAAGGGACTAAATTATACACTATTTTCAAAAGACGATGTTGAAGATACATTTTGAAAATACTTCTTCAATGAAAAATTCATACCAAAGAACTGAGATTTACTACGGAGGGACCGAGATGTAGAGTATTTGCAAAACAGAAAGAATAAGATACAGTTTGATGTAAACTTGTTAACTGAAAGAGTAAACTGCGTCCAACACCAAGAAAAACTGCAAAAATAAAGGATATCTATAAACTGAGATTTGGTTCCATTGCCAGATGAAAAAGAAACAAAATGACTACAGACTTCCATTACAAATGAAGTAAGAGATGCTCTTCAATATGAGTTTCGTCAAGGGTTATTTCTGAGGATAAAAATTAGTGACACGCACAATATAAATATAAATATATATATATATATATATATATATATATATATATATATATATATATATATATATATATATATATATATATATATATATATATATATATATATATATATGGATGAAAACCAATCCCATATCTTGTACAAATCGATTTGAATTTCTACCCCATACTTGGGATCGAACCCTAACCCCTTCAAATGAAAGACCAGATCGGTTCCAACCATGCCACCTGAGGCTCTATATTCTAAACGATGTCGGAACCTAACTGTTACCAGCAGTTCAGAATTTACCTGGCTAAGCATCAGTCTCTTACCAACGAATATTGTGTAGATTTTCACCCATATTGACTCATTAAGGATAATTCCAACTAAAAAAGCTATCAATTGTGTCACCTAGTGGGCTGGGAAGTCGGGGAAAACTCGCTGGTAAGAGACTAATGTTTCAACAAGTAAATCCTGAACTGCAGGTAGCGGTTAGGTTCTGACTTCTATCAGCGCTTCTGGTAGCATGGTTGGAAGCGGCCTGGCCTTTCAATTTGAAGGGGCCAAGTTCGATCCAAAGTATGAGGTATATATATATATATATATATATATATATATATATATATATATATATATATATATATATATATATATATATATATATATATATACAATCAATCTGGTCACGCACATTGGCATTGTCAGACGTATAATTAGCCGGTCTTCCACCTTCCCTTTGGAGAAGGAGAGAGGAGTTGTCATTTGGAAAGGGGATAAGGTGGGAAGGTTTGAATCTCGATGAGCACTTGTGCTTGTGTGTGTTATTTTTTACGAGTTTCGTGCACTAGTGAAAAGAAGACCATTAAATGTTTGAGGACTGTCTGGATATGCTAGCATTTCTCTAAAATTTAGCATGGTCTAGTTTTTTTCTACAGATCAAATTTTAATAGTTTAAAGTTTCACTGCCGCATTTGTCTTTTATTTTTTTTTTTTTTTTTTTTTTTTTTTTTTTTTTTTTTTTTTTGCACATTATACAGCAAGAGTCGAGAAACCTGAATTCAGTGAATTTTGTTTGACAGTCACTAACTGGCAACTCTTAAGTTCTTTACTTTTATGAGACTACCTTCCCGGACGAAACATTTTGAAACTTCGCTCAATAAAACATCGAGTACATTAAGCATGATTTTATAGAAATGGTGGTATATTTTCGACCAAAATATCAGCTAGATCATGAAGGAAAAATTAACCCCATAATATTAAATCATGAGTGACTTTAGCTACCATAGTAATGCATTTACGGCAAAGAACGTATTGGAGAGATAATTGTGGGCGGAGTCTACCGAGACAATGGCATTGTCACTGTGGCATTCACAGTCTCACAAAGTGTACCTACGTGTATATTGTTCTGTCACATATGATTGGAGCTACCCAGCCGCTACTGGAAACTATAATTTTAGCTGATCGGAATTTCACCAGATTTTTAAAGAATAAACACACAGTCAATCGACGAAACCGCTGTCTCAACGAATCCAATGAAGAAGATTAAAAATCCGTTCTGGGAAATGGGAGTCCCCGCTACACAGTCCCAGAAGTAAACGAAGAGTTATCTATTATTCTATAACCAAGCATTCATTATCATGATAATTTCCTAGTTGCAATAGTAGACAAGCCAGTGTACGTGCGTGTATGAGACACGTGACGTGCAGTACGCACGTCAGGAAGTTTCGGTGCAGTCAAGGTCCGATAATGGGTGAGGTCGGCTCATCAGCTAACGAAAGAACGTTCCGTCTGCGCATGACGTCACACTACCAGAATTCTCCCTTGACAGCATTAGCTGACAGGATGAATATCACGATGCAAGATTGCCTTCCAAAATAAAAATACTTCTTAATATTTTTCCATTATTTTATTTCTACTTAAAGTACAGATTATCCTTATGGCAGACCATATATCAAATTTTAATAATAATCTGATGTTTCTGAACATAGTCATAGGGTATAGAGATATCTTTCAAGGGAACACAAATAGTGCAATGTATTGACTGTCACCTATCATTAACCAAAGAGGTATAGGATGACGTAGAGAAAGTTGTCCTTGGTACTAAATCCTATACAACGCGTTAAGGATTAACATAGAGACAGTTATTTTGGTACCATGAACTCTCCTTTTAATACTAATAGATTAACAGAACAAAGATGCCAGTCCGATAGTGATGGAATTCAGATATGCATGAGTTTGTTCGGTGAGACCCTAAGGGGAAAAATAAGTTGTTGTTTTCACGGTTTTTCTTACCCTACTCTGGCAAGTCCTTTGTTACTTTGCACTCATGTCGATTATGTAGTTGAGGTGCTGGAAAGAAAGAAAAAAAATGATATTCCTGCCAAAAATTCCATAACCTTGACAGAAACACCAGGGACACCAGATTTAATATCAGCAGCCATTGTTTTTATGCATTCCGTTCCTGGTCTAAGACCAAAGCCATGCATTGCTGTAAAATATTATCTATAAAATTTTAGTTCAGAAAAAAAGTCGTCTGATGTTGCATAGTTTTCCTTCACATATATAATAGGCCCATGTCTCTGACGACTTGCTATTATCAATATACCCTAAATTTGGATATTTAAAAAAAAAAAAAAAGAAAATTCACCACATATCCACCGATATATCTTAAGGACTCTTCCTCGATAACAGAACGTGTGGTGTCTCTGGATTTCTGACATTTAGCAAATTCTGTTTCATCAGGGAACATTTCGTCATTCTTAGAATTCACATCAAAATCCAGGTCTCTAAAAAAGATGTTTGTCATCCATATTTCCACGGCCAGTTCCCTGTCATTGTAAAATTTATCAGGTTCATTTCCATCACGTCCAGATAATACCCTTTCATGGGATAACAGGTCAAGGTTTTCAATTCCTTTTTCGTAGTTTGCCATATCGCTAACAAGTTCAATATCCCTACTAGTGAGGTCACTAGCGTAATTTCTTTGGAATTTTTTGGGGATTTTGTAAACTATACATTTTTGGAATGCTTACAAGTCAAGGAATCTCATAAACAATGTTGCCAAAATTAATTAGGTCACCTTGGCGGCCATCTTGGATGTTGAAAATGGCTGACTTCTGAAATGCAATTTTCAATTGAGAGACTTCAGCACAGCTAAGTTTGGCTATTTTTTTCTTTAATTTGCTTTGTCATAATATAAATGTAGTCTTTAGATATGATTTAAAACATGAAGTAGCAGATATTACCATTTTTAGGCATTTTATTAAGGAACATTATAGTAATAAATGTGTTATAAAAACCGAAAACTACTTGTTCCATGTTGGCATTATTTTTGATAACCTACATACAATGTGAAACTAGAAACACATCAGCACCATACATTCTAAAGTGTTAAATATTATTTACATACAATTTGTGACACTAAGTGATAGTATTACAGTAGTCTAATCAGAGGTAAGCACCAGGTGTTTCCACGCAACAATTGCAATTTCAAGTAGCAGCAGAAGTATGCAAGGTTATACATTTAAGCATTGAGTGATCATAGAAAGAATTAAAGAAACAGCAGCTAAAACTGCCACAATTAATCTGTATTATTGTCTTTAGGCAATATATATCATGGTCTCTCAATCATCGTCTGTATCATCATCATCGTCACTCTCCGAGTCAATGAGATTAGATGAAACATCCTTTGAATCTTGGTCATTTTGGCAGTCACTTGTGCACTGACATATTTCAGTGCAAGGAAGGTTCACTGCAGCACAAGAGCACCTTTTAGTTGAGCAGTTTGTTTTGCAAAGACATCTTACCATTTCCAGAATGGCTTCTGGTGCAGGCAGAAGTTCTGTTGTAAGCGGTTGCAGTTGTCCATCCTTGGTTCTGCAATATCCGTTACCCAAAGGCTCTGGTAGGCTCTGTTGGGTAACAGAAGCTTGACCCCACACTCTGGCTTGTATCTTTGCTCGCAGTATATGTTGTTTAAGTGCACCAATGGTAGGTGGCAGCTTTTCACTGTCTGCCATATTCTTGCAGAAAAGGTACCACCGGCAGTCACTTGTGCACTGACATATTTCAGTGCAAGGAAGGTTCACTGCAGCACAAGAACACCTTTTAGTTGAGCAGTTTGTTTTGCAAAGACATCTTACCATTTCCAGAATGGCTTCTGGTGCAGGCAGAAGTTCTGTTGTAAGCGGTTGCAGTTGTCCATCCTTGGTTCTGCAATATCCGTTACCCAAAGGCTCTGGTAGGCTCTGTTGGGTAACAGAAGCTTGACCCCACACTCTGGCTTGTATCTTTGCTCGCAGTATATGTTGTTTAAGTGCACCAATGGTAGGTGGCAGCTTTTCACTGTCTGCCATATTCTTGCAGAAAAGGTACCACCGGCAGTCACTTGTGCACTGACATATTTCAGTGCAAGGAAGGTTCACTGCAGCACAAGAGCACCTTTTAGTTGAGCAGTTTGTTTTGCAAAGACATCTTACCATTTCCAGAATGGCTTCTGGTGCAGGCAGAAGTTCTGTTGTAAGCGGTTGCAGTTGTCCATCCTTGGTTTTGCAATATCCGTTACCCAAAGGCTCTGGTAGGCTCTGTTGGGTAACAGAAGCTTGACCCCACACTCTGGCTTGTATCTTTGCTCGCAGTATATGTTGTTTAAGTGCACCAATGGTAGGTGGCAGCTTTTCACTGTCTGCCATATTCTTGCAGAAAAGGTACCACCGGAGATCTGGGATGTTCGTGATGTCCGACTTCTTCGGCTTGTAAGCATGACAGACAAATTTCTCCAGGATAGAAATCTGTTCTTCTGTGACTTCATCTGGTTCGGAGAGCTGTTGCAGAGCTTTCCAGATCTCCTCTAGTGCCTGAAGGAAAATGTTCAGCCATGTCACTTTACCGATTCCAGAAAACCGGCTGGTGTTGTCAGTACCAGTAAATGCATGGAACGCTGGAAGAGCTTTAGCACGGGATGCACCCAAAAATTTCCACATAGAACCTATCTGCAGTACTCCAGATTTCATGGTAATTGATGTGCTGTTCAGGAGAATATCATAATGTCCTATCAAAAGGACAAGCACATCTGTGTTAGGTGAAAAAACCATGAGTTCCGTGTTGGGTGAACTGCGGCGTGATGCAAGGACTGCTTGATGGATGAGCAGTGTGTCTGCTTCTTCATGATTGTTGTCTTCACACTCCATCCTTATGTTGGCTTTGGTCCTTCCTATAAAGAAATACAAACACAACACACTGTAAGTGTTTTGTTGAAAATAGTTAAATATATTAGATATTGTATGCTAAAAATAACAAGCTTTAATGTAAGTTCATTTACCTGCTGCGGACACAATGACCACCTTCGGGGAGCTCGCAGCATATTCGATGATCTTGTCAGCTAGGTACTCTGTAAGGTGTTTCTTCGTCTTGTAGTGTGAAAGGAACTTGTTCATTGTAATGTTCTTGATATTTGTTTCATCTTTGATCTGGTACTCAACTGGAAGCTGACCCAGGTTTCTTCTTTCTCTGGTTCGTTGTTTCCGAGACTCAGGCTTGTAGGGGTCAAATACTACGATTATTTCATCGTAGTCACATGCAAGACCCATCACTCTGTCGTAGTACCACCTGCTAAGATCTCCTACGGTCTCCATAGTTGGTGGTTTCTTCGTAAGGTTATGGAGAATCACCATGCCATCCACAAGAGCGATCCTGTGATGATGCTTCTGGCTGGTGCCTGACTCTTGTTCTGCTCCTGCTGCTTCTAGGTTCTCTGTATCGGCATTCTCCTCAACAAGCTTCTCAATTCGGTGTATTAGCTTTGATTTGTCAGCGCATGGAAGAATTTCTCCATCGCTGGCAAAAAGTGCTCTTGGCACCTGAGTGAACTCATAGGTACCGATTGCTTTCTTTTGATCAATGTCTCGTGATCTTGACAGGACAAGCGGGCGTCTGTACAGGTCTTTGGTTTCTTTGAGCTCTATATTTGTTTTTTGAAATTTGATGATTGACTTTTTGTTATTTGAGGTGAAGGTCTTTAACTTCTCTTTCTTCACAGTGGCCCACAGACGGACATCACCATTTATTCTATCTGCAACGAAGTCCTCGTACAGCTTCTGCCCAATTGAGTCTGCATGTAGGATGTCGTGAACATGTTCCTCTGGTATGCATCCACCAGTAATTATGTTGTATAGTTGATTTCTCCTAAAAAATACAATGCCTTAACACAGTGGTACTCACTAATTTCTTTTCTGGAAAGCCAAAAGTTTGAGACATACTCAGAGTGTGAGCAACATAAGCTTTATATATACATATATATATATATATATATATATATATATATATATATATATATATATATATATATATATATATATATATATATATATATATATATATATATATATATATATGTGCGTGTGTGTGCATGTGTGTGTGTTCGTGCGTTGAACTAAATTTAATTTTTGTGGGTTTCCAAAGCCAATTATCTATAAAATAAAACTAGTAACCTGCCTTATCAAAAAATTATATTGAAATTCTTCGCTTTACTAATGTAGAATACAAAATAGATATGGTATCGTCATTTTACGTTCTGATAAACGGAAATGAGCTATCTGTTCCTTCACTTTCTCCAAGCTCTACTTGTAATTAGTCACTGCAAATGTAGATTAAAAACTGTATCTGCTCACAAAATAGCACATCACTTTATGCACAGTCTGCTTCAAAACTGGGAATTTCATATCAGCGAAGATATTCCTGAAATTTTCATCACCTGATTTTAAAATTGCCTCTAGCATTTCATTTGCCTACAAGTCGACAATCTCAGATTCCACAGAAGTATGATCAGGGCCATTTTCAGCGAGTATAAAACTTTAGGTTAAAAGTGAAGAATATCTTGTACATCATTACACACATAAATCTTGACTCAAACTCCTTTACCAAATCTTTACATTTCAGAATTGCTAAGTGTGGCTTTTCTAAGGTTTGGAAAAAGTACGAATTGTCTGTCCGGTATGAAAGATGATGTGATCTTGTTTTTAAATGCTGTGACTCCACCCAGCATTGCAGTTGGTGTTTTCCCTTGCCCTGTAACTTCTGATTTAGTGAATTCAGATGGAAAGTGAGATCTTTTCGGAATGTCACTTTCATTATCCACCCAGGATTCTTCAGTTCAGGTTCAACTTATCCTTTGCTTGGCAATCGTTCCCAAACACATAACTGTGCAGCATCACAAATATGTTTTCGTCCAATGCAATGCTAAAGAATTGAACAGCTGACATGCCTGCAATTAACTGACGAGAAATGCAATAGCCAATTTCTTCAGTCCTCCTTCTTTTGGTTGTGTCTGTTATGATTGGTTTGAAAATTGATTTTCTACTACTAGAACCACAATGCATTTTTTTCTGCTGATGCAAAAAGACATGCTTTAACAACCTCTGGATCTGTAAATGGTTTATGTTTGGCCAAGATCCATGCAATCTCATATGTTGCCTCTGTTAAATTCTATGCAACCTATTATGAAAAGTAAAGAATTGCCAGTGCCTCTATATTCTGTTCAATTTCATCTAGATTAAAATCTCGATTACTTTGTTAGGGTTACATGAAAGTCAGTGACTCTTTGGTAAGAAATAGGGCTCTCATTTTCATTCAACTCTGATAGAGTAATGAACATTTCAGAGTGCATATTTTCGGGCATATGAAAATAAAGACTCTAGGAATATTGAACATATATCTGTTAGTAACCTTATCAAAATATGAGTGATAAGACAAAATGATGAGATTTATATCTACTACTTTGAACTGTCTCTCTGATCACTGGTGAATTTTCCCCTTTTCTCTTTCTCTCCTGCGAGCCACAAATCTAGTCACTGCGAGCCGCGTAATGAAGACATACTTTACACGCTGTCTTTGTAAGTCACTTACAATGCCATGTGATTTATCAATCTTATATGCTAAGGCTTACTCTTATATGGTTTTCATTAGCATTTCACGAACACAGGCATCAGATACGCTATTTCCATTTTCTATAAGAAAACCGTGATCCCGAAAATTATTTCTAATTAACTATATCATAAGGGGAGCACCAGCAAATACGAACACATTCCTGTCGGTACAAGGGTTTTTTAAAAAAAGACTTCTCCTGAGTTAAGGGGATCAATCCCGAATTCTTTGCAAACCCTTAAATTAGTAGGTCCATGATCATGGACAATTGTCACAACGACAAATCCAGCCTTTTTAACATTTACAATTATATCAGTCAGTTTTCTATGCACATTAGAGTCATCATATTGGTACTATATGGGTTGCTTCCAGCTTGCCGTCAAGCCTCTTAACATAACCACTTTAGGTTCATACAAAACGTCCATCCCTTTGTCAAAACTCGACTCACTAGCAATATTCATTTCATCAAATGAAATAACGGTAAGTTTTTCTATCTCCGTCATTGTTTCTGAATTTGCTTTCATGAGTGACAGAACCGAATGCAAAATACCCGGCCCTCGTTTGTTCATTGTACTTTTTGATGGCAGAGAAAATCCTCTTTTATTCGCAAATATGAATAGCATTTAGAACCCATGCTTCTGAGAGTGAGAGCAAACGATATGTCTTCATTGCTCCATTGACTGACAGACTGTTTAGTTAAGAGGGCATTTATCGTTGTTTTACTTAACACAGGTTAAAATAACTTGTTTATTTGAGTTATGCCACTTCCATTTCCAAACTAACCAGTTTCAGGAGTTCTTGATTGGTCTTTTCTAAATGCTCTATTTTTTTTTTCTTTTTTACCTCTTCAACTTCCTCTACTTGTTTAATTCTATTTTGTTCGAAACTCTCTTCAGCCCTTGAATTAATTTCTTGAACAGAGACTTCTAGAGAAACTTCATTGGTATCTGAATGGCCATTCTCCCTTTCACATAACATTTCCTGGGCTCTCCTCTCGAGTCCTCACTTTATGGCTCGTGCACATCTCTCCTCTTCCCTTTCAGATACACTTTTACCTGAAAAGTGTTTTATTTCATATTTTCTGAAATACCAACAACAATTTATATTTTCTGCGTCAATGACCTTGGAGGTTAGGATGCCAGAAAATCTCAAATTAATCAATTAAAGAACAAAAAAAAATTATAATATTTGTCATATATTTAATGTTCACTTGAAGGCAACGGTAGAGGACTTTAATTTGATAGCCTAAAGCAATTTAAGTTTTGTAATTTACTTTTCAAAGCCACTAAAATATTTTAGGAAAATAGAGTCGAAGGGAAGATATGTATCATGCAGGTTTTTTTTGGCAAATTACACAACTTATAACTTACCATCAAGTAAAAAAAAAAAAAAAAAAAAAAAAAAAAAAAAAAAAAAAAAAAAAAAAAAAAAAAAAGGGATGGTACGGCTTCTCCCTTCAGTGCAGGTTGATTTTTGGGGTTTTAAATCCAAGAGATCGGTACTTCATGTCATCAGCATAATCCTCTGCTTTAAAATGGACTGAACAAATTAGAGCACGCTTCCAGATAACATTATCTGCGCGTTTGCAAGCATCCATCCATTTCTTCTTCGCATTTGCTTCTTTTGGGAAACTAAAATATCGAATGCCCATATTAATGGCTATATTGCTTTTATTAGGGTATCCAAATACAACGCAAATGGAAGGTATGGCTGCCGGTAGTTATTAAACGTGACAGATATCAAATAAGACCAACTTTAGTCAAGTCAAATCTCAGCCATCGTCGCCGAAAAACAACGTCACAAAAGCTCCGCCCACATGCGCATACCTCACTGATGAGACGACCTCTCCCATTAAAAGACCTTGATTTTTCCTTGTTTCGATTATTGTTCTCCTGTCTGGTCTTCAGCTTCTGGTTCTCATCTTAATTTGTTGGACAGGAACTTACGGTATATTAAATTTCTTATTCCCGATCTAGATATTAATCTCTGGCACCGTCGTCCAATTAGTTCATTGTGCATGTTGCATAAGTTTTTTTTTTTTTTTATAATTCTGACCGTACTTTACATTCAGATCTTCCCGGACAGTTCTATCCTTTTCATAATACTAGGTATTCAGTTCATTCTAATTGTCAGGCCTTCTCCATCATGAGGCTCAATACTTCATAGTACTCGGGTAGTTTTATTCCAGTTGTGACCAAGTTGTGGAATGATCTTCCTAATTGGGTAGTTGAATCAGTAGGACTTGAAAGCCTCGATGTCTCGGCAAATGTTTTTATGTTGAACAGGTTTACATAAGTCTTATTATAGTTTATTTATCAAATGTCTGCTTTGATATAGTTAATGTTTGTAAAATATTTATTTTTTCATTACTTCTTATACTATTATTTATTTCCTTAATTCCTTTCATCAAAGGGCTATTTTTCCCGGTCGGAGCCCTTGGGCTTATATCTTCTTCTAATAATAATAATAATAATAATAATAATAATAATAATAATAATAATAATAATGATAATAATAATAATAATAAAATTAATAATAATAATAATAATTCGTTATAAATTGCTATATTCTGTCTTAGTTTTACGTTTGCATATTTTCCTTATTCTATTAATCTTTACATGTCCTCCTTCTCTCTCACCCCCAAAAAAATCCTCATTTAGCAAGTTCAGATATCGGCTGCTCTTCTCGTCTCCTTATGAAGAAACGTCGAAATTCTTAGAACATCAAAGTAAAAATAATGTCTAATAAGAACGGATTCATTTTTCTCATCTCTAAGGGCGAATGTTCAAACACAAACACATTCACACACACACACATACACACATATCCTTCTCATCTAGAGCTTCGTTCCTGTGATGTTTATGGTATGCAGCGCAATTAGTATATTGCTTTTAATCTGGAATTTTTCAGCGATTTTTTTATATTTCTCGTTATTAATTTTCCATATATTTCTGGGCATGTAATACGGGCTTTTAACTTTATACTTTATACTTTATACTTTATACTTTATACATATATATATATATATATATATATATATATATATATATATATATATATATATATATATATATATGTGTGTGTGTGTGTGTGTGTGTGTATATATATATATATATATATATATATATATATATATATATATATATATATATATATATATATATATATATATATTTATATATGTAAATGTATGTATATATATATTTATATATGTATATATATATATATATATATATATATATATATATATATATATATATATATATATATGTGTGTGTGTGTATATATATATATATATATATATATATATATATATATATATATATATATATATATATATATATATATATATACGCATATTTATACATATAATATATATACATACATATATATATATATATATATATATATATATATATATATATATATATATATATATATATATATATATATATATATATATATATATATAAATGTATATGTATAATGTATACATATACATATATATATATATATATATATATATATATATATATATATATATATATATATATATATATATATATATATATGTGTGTGTGTGTGTGTGTATATATATATATGTATATATATATATATATATATATATATATATATATATATATATATATATATATATATATGTGTGTGTGTGTGTGTGTGTGTGTGTGTGTGTGTGTGTGTATCTTTGTTTCTCTTTGTATATATATATATATATATATATATATATATATATATATATATATATATATATATATATATACACACAAAGAGATACAAAGATACACTGGATGCAGGTGTCTTCCTATACTAATGTTTAGTTTACATTATGTGTTTAAATGCTGAGATGGTAAAGATACAATTTTAGTGCACAAACACGAATTCTTGGTACTTACACGTACAACGGTTTTGTACATATATATATATATATATATATATATATATACATATATGTATATATATATATATATATATATATATATATATATATATATATATATATATATATATATATATATATATATATATATATATATATATATATATATATATATATATATATATATATATATATATATATATATATATATATATATATATATATATATATATATATATATATATATATATATATATATATATATATATATATATATATATATATATATATATATATTTATATCTATATATAGGGCTTACATATTTTATTAGATGCCCATAGATTCTGGTTTATTTTATTCATTTTTTTTGTAACATTCCGGCTTATATATTTTATTAGATGCCGAAAAAAATTATTTTATTATTTAAATGTTTTTTTAAATGTTTATTAAAAATGCAAATGTTCTATAGTCTCTTCAATTACATATTACTAGCGTACTAACTGCTTTTCGTACACAACAATTTTCCAAGACAATTTAACTCCTTTGAGCGAATGAATGGGCCACTTTTAAACGGCTTTAAATTGAATTAAATAAGGAGTTTTGTCTGGACATGGCAAAACGCTCTGTTTGAGCTGCAAACTATTGTACCTTAACCTACGCCAAACAAAGATGTTATCGATAAATATCATCACCGTAACGCATATAGCTGCCAGCATTATATAATAGTTCATGCGACCTGCATAAGTCGGTGCCGGGTGGTCCATCTTGGTCAATTTCATCAACCGCTTGGCTACCTTTTTGTTGTATGGAGGAGGTAAAGATGGAACCGTTGTTGACCACATGAAGTTCGTGAAGTAGGCTCGTTCTCTGATGATAGTCTTGATACCTTTCACCATGGAATTAGGTGATGTCCCGATACAACCATCTGCTGCAACGAAGATTTGGGAATAGGAAGTGGATCCGTCCGGGCATGATACATTGAAGCCAGCCTTGTTGTATCGTATCCACGAGCCGTTGTTCAGTCTGCAATTGAACTCATTATTGTCAAAGGGATAAAGCTTATCCAGATAATTTTCACTTGTATGGGGGAGAGCACCGTCTAGCACTATACCTAACTCGCATGAATCCATTAAGTTTTTATGGAATTCAAATGAGTCAGCTGTACATATTTTTTCTATCCATTGCATCTGAACAGTGAGTTAATTGAATTAAGTCTTTAAAGACCGTATATGTTTCCTTGTCTGGGGAAATCAATACATGTCCTGTCAAACTGGATATTACTGGATTTGAGTGATTCGTCATGAAAGTTGGAGATGGTGATATCCTGTAAGATTGCCAGGCATCAGAAGAATCAAAGGGAATTGTAATCATAATCCTGTTATTTTCGACGCTTACTGTAATTAGGCGGTAATAAAATTCTAACCTACATGCGTCTAACAAAGGAATATAGCCTAGTTTCTCCCCTCCGTTCTCCACAATTAACTTTAAGTATTTTATTGGCAACAAATGGAGTGACAGTACACCTTTAGTCCCTAACGTGATAGCTTCCACATAATCTTTTGATTTCTCAATGAAATGTGCAATTCTGTTATGTATGTGATCTATTTTTGAATCATAATACGTTAACGTTGCCAAAAAATCCTGTACTTCCATAATCTGATTGATATTGCTTGAATGTTCATTTACTAAACTCATAATTTGATTGATTGAAGCTAACTGACTCCTTAGTTCTGACATAATCAATTCATCTTCATACGTCAAGAACTCAATTTTCTTATTTTGATTACTAATCTTAAGACGATTGGAAATTCCTAAACCTAAACTTGCAATAGAACCAAAGATGTTTAGTGCAGCAAAAATAAAGGGGTTACGTTTCTCAATATTCTCGTGTCCTACAGTTCACATCAAAAGGTCACGAGCCAAAGATTCTGTCTCGTAAGTCTTATTTTGCAAGTCTTCAGATAGCATCTCTGCAACTTTTAGTGTCGATCCATGCGAACTCTCTGTATTCAAAGGAAAATGTCTTCTATGCAATTCATCTAATGAGACACCAAACCTTGAAATGGTGCTTTATGAGCTAGTGACGTCATTCTCTGGGAGAAAAATTGCTTGCATTCGCACTTCAACAACTACATTACTTGATGTAATAAAAGCGTCTTCTTGTCTTTCAACTATAGTGCCATATTTAAAATCTATACTTTCAGTTTTAGAGCTCATTCCACACGAGAAAAAATGTCTGAGCGAACAATATCACTCCCAACAACAAAAAATTCATCTTGGAAACCTGTAACGGGAAAAAAATATATGTCATTACTCCTGTATTAAGAAGAAAACTTTTAACATACAAATAAAAATCTTTCCCTCACTTCTTTCCTTCTTATTTTAATTTCTTATGTGAGCCAATGGTACGATTCTCTCTTTCATTCATTATGTAATGGTATGGAATATAAATGTTATCCGATTAAAGTGTCCGATAAGGTTTGTTGTAAGTCTGGTTTCTTTTTTGACATACCTCGCAGTCAATCCCTTGATTAAGTACCAAAATTACAGACGCTATTGCATTTATGAATCAATGTTTCCAATCTTTTTTCTTGACCAGGTGGACATGAGTCTTTTTATAGTTTATATATGACATATTTGTTTTTGTCGTTAATAGTTTATATATGACATATCTGTTTTGACGTTGTTACTTTTTTTAGATTGATTTATTGTTAATTTATTCTCTTCATTTATTTATTTCCTTATTTCCTTTCCTCACTGGGCTATTTTTCCCTGTTGGAGCCCCTGGGCTTATAGCACTTTGCTTTTCCAACTAGGGTTGTAGCTTGGACAGTAATAATAATAATAATAATAATAATCAGTGGGTTGGGATACGTTTTGAACTCTAAACCTATTGGCCATTAATGTTTCCAAAATGTTAAATGGGCCTTCAAACTTAGGTGTTAGTTTATAATTGAGTCCTTTACGTACATTTACCTGTATGTATACATTATCACCCACGGTATATGTTTTAGTTGGCTTCGCTATTTTATCATGATTCCTTTTCATTATGATTTGTGATTCTTCCAAATTCTTTCGAAGGATATCAAAACGACTTTTGCTTGCATTTATACATTCCTTTAAAGGATTTGATAGAATAATTGTAGGCGTTAATACATGGAAAGGCGTTCTAACTGGGGTACCATACAATGCTTCGTGCGGTGACATTTTAATTGATATATGATATGGATGATTCAGAGTACTCAGTACCGCAGGTATTGCAATATCCCAGTTGGGGTCTGATCCCTATAGTGTTAGTCTTAATATATTTAAAACCTTCCTATTTGCTCTTTCCACTAGACTCTACATGAACGATATTAACCTTTGTATTTGACTGGGAAAACTCCTCGGAAATTATAATTTGTAAACATCTTGAAAAAAGAAATACTATTGAATCGGCATTCATTAAATATTTTAATAATAAAATCTTTAATTTAGGCTCTGGTATTTTCAAACTAGACATGTATCTTGTTACTAATATTGTAAGGAAGTACAATGTAAATAATTTAGTTCGATGATTGTTATATTACTAGTAATTAGTTATATAACGACAATTGTATATTTATTTCTAACGACTAATGATTACTATACCCATTGATGAGGTTTTTCTTTTTTTTGGGGGGGTGGCTTTCATTTCAGGTTTTTTTTTAGGTTTCTTTTTTGTATGATTTTATTTTCTAATTCACTTGATACCTAGTCTTTTACTTTCCTTTTCCCTGTGGATTTTACCACACACACACACACACACACGCACACACACATGTATATATATATATATATATATATATATATATATATATATATATATATATATATATATATATATATATATATATATATATATATATATATACACACACACACATATATATATATATATATATATATATATATATATATATATATATATATATATATATATATATATATATATATATATATATATATATATATATATATATATATATATATATAAGACTGCAAGTGGTCACGATGAAGGAAGCTCCAGTAATATTCAAGGAATCGAAAACCAACTATGTTTATACGTCTAAAGGAATTGAAAAGATGAATATGTCTCTAGATGTGTGCTGCATTAGGACAGCAATAAAAGTCAGAAAGAAACGGCCTCTAATCCCTAGCAGCGGTGTAAACATCGACCGTGCACATCATTGCAGAAGAGAGTTGACTAGAAGCCAGGAATCACATCGGGGCCCGATCGAGCAGTCTGGAGCAGTGTTGCCATGAGAGAGGGACTGGAAATTTTGATGAGATTACCATACAAGGAATACTGCCAGTACAGGAAATTGAGGATGTTGCCATAAGAGGGGTTCTCCCAGTACTGAAAATTTGAGGAGGTAGCCATAAGAGGGGTAATGCCATTGCTTGAAGTCGAGGATGTTGCCACAAAAGGTACTGTCTGTACTGGAATTAGATGATGATGCCATAAGATAGGTGCTGCCCGTAATAGGAATCAAGGATTTGCAGGTATGCTAACCTTTCCAATTCAAGCCTTAGATATTCGTCACTTCTGGATCTACTTTGGTTTGGAGAGCCTTTCTTTAAAAAATCTTATTTCTATATTCAGAATGGAAATTTTACTCTAAAAGACTTCATATTTACATATATTCTCATTTTCAATCAATCGTAGCCCTGACACAAAGAAAATATTTAGACTGAAATGGTCAGCCACAGGACCCGTAAAATTTAGATATAAAAATTAAGCATTTCCATCCAAACCATGTGTAAAAATACTTGACGAATAAATGGTAATTGCTGTTTTTTAGAAATGGTTTCATTGACGAATTAGCCTCCATCTCGAGTAGGCCCAAAGCTCCCATTCTATTCTAATACAAAAAAAAAAAAATCAAAGATAATTTTCTTTGCTGGCTTCCAAAATATAATAATTCCGGTTTCCAGTATTGACTTCTAGGTTAAACATGATTTATTTATTTCTTTGGCAGTTATCTTAGTATAGGATTTGCGCCCTATATCCTTATTTGCGCCATATATATTATAAACCGATGTGTACAATTTATAATCACATTCGGGTCACTATCAGCTGCTCAACCCAAGTCTTGATGTTTTACTGTGGGATTTTAATTCTCTTAATGGACTTATAACCAAAATACTATATTCATCAAGATATATTTATGAAATATTGATTGTATTGTAAATAAGATTTATTCGTAAAATAGTAAGCCTTAAAAAAACATGCTAATACTTTCTGGTGACCTCATTGCTTTTTATTTTGTTTTCATAAGGAATCTGACTCAAGAGTCTCTGTCATATATATAAATAAATAAATAAATAAATAATATATATATATATATATATATATATATATATATATATATATATATATATATATATATATATATATATATATATATATATATATATATATATATATATATATATATATATATATATATATAAAGTGTTTTTGTGCGTAACGCTATTCAGAAGGCCTCACATTTCTATATATATGAAATAAACCAAAAATTGCACATCACGAAAAGGAAATTGGTTTAGCTATCTGAGGGGGCCACCTTTCTTCCTCCTTAGAATAGAAAATATAACAACTTTGTATTAAAAAAACGAAGGCAAAAGTTCCCCAAACCACAAAGATTAGAAAATTACGTTTACCTTAAGTGTTTCTCTATTTCATATACTGTATACGTATATATATATATATATATATATATATATATATATATATATATATATATATATATATATATATATATATATATATATATATATATATATATAGTACACTCGATTAAATAAAACCTACGCAATAAGGCAATATGATAATAAATCAATGAAAGAATAAAATGTGACAAAATAGGAAGACAATAAATCAGTTATCATTCTTACAGGTCAAACTAGACTAGTACCATCTATTGTCCTTGTGAGCTTCCTTATAATATTTACAGGAATGTGTGTGTTATTTTTACTTATTCACAGCAAAATTTGACTTTGCATAACCTTGACCAGCTAATTTAGAAGACTGCTGCACTACCTGACGTAGTTCTATTTCACTTCACCAAGGCTATGCAGTAACTGGGAACAAATATCTGACTTATGTAGCATACTATAAGTATTCTTTCTCTTATGGCTATTCACAACATGTCATTTCTATTATTATCTGAAATAACATCTACAACATTCAGGGGATCATCTTTATCTCGACCAACCAACGGTATGAGAATTGTCATATAAGCAGGGCTTTGATCTGAATAACTATGTTTCACCATGACTTTAGCTTCATCAGTTCAGGCTAACTGACTAGCAGAGTAGCTACTCTATCTTTGAAGAAATGCTTCTTGTTCTTGAGGCAAATGGAAACTTTTTGTAGGATTCTGGTAACAGGGTTAACTGTCTACTATCATTTCCAGAGGCTGCGTAATAATGTTTTTTTTTTTTCTTTTTTTTTTCTTTTTTTTTAATAACTCCTAAAACAACTGATGGATTTCCATGATATCAAAGCAGGGAGCGCTTCATACAATGGCTTACTTTTGTGAAATACCGTGTATTGCCAATTACGTTTCATTACCTTTTTTACTTAAGAAAATGACGCTAAAGCCAGTCTTAGCCACCCACACATTCGCAAAAGTGATGACATCCCTCAGTGACGTTGTTATAACGTTTCTTCCCCTTTACCTCCCATCCCCCGAATTGTTAAACGCCTGTTTAACTCCATAAATAATTGTCATATTTCCTACCCCAAGCAATACAAAATTCTTTGTCAGTAAAAGTTCAGCATACCTGGTAATGTGATTCGTGACTTTAGACTTTACCTAAACACAAGACCAACGTTTTATATCTTACCCACTCACTTACATTGAAGATCAAGAATGAGACTTATGACAGGAGACGAAAGAAGCCATGCTAACCACACACTTCGCATTTCAAGCGAGTGTTGGTAAAGCAAGAGAAATATAGTTTTCTTTAGGTTAAGCCGTGGGACTCATTCTTCCATACAACACAGGAATTGCCAGGAATAAAATGACAGAGAGCATTGTTTGATATAATTTATCCTATCAATTTCACTAGAGAGAGTAGCTTGAATTCCTTAGAAGGTAGACTTATAAAAGATGTTTCATATAAGGGCATTGAAATCGGCCATTTGATAAATTTTGAAATCACATACACACACACACACACACACACACACATATATATATATATATATATATATATATATATATATATATATATATATATATATATATATATATATATATATATATATATAGTGTTTGTGTGCGTAACGCTATTCAGAAGGCCTCACAATTCTATATATATGAAATAAACCAGAAATTGTACATCACGAAAAGGAAATATGTTTAGATATCTGAGAGGCCATCTCCCTTCCTCCTTGGAATAGAAAATATAACAACTTTGTATTAAAAAAAGGAAGGCAGAAGTTCCCCACACCACAGAGATAAGAACATTATATTTACCTTAAGTGTTTCTTTATTTCATATATATATATATATATATATATATATATATATATATATATATATATATATATATATATATATATATATATATATATATATATATATATATATATATATATTAAATCAAACCTACGCAATAAGGCAATATGATAATAAATCAATGAAAGAATAAAATGTGACAAAATAGGAAGACAATAAATCAGTTATCATTCTTACAGGTCAAACTAGACTAGTACCATCTATTGTCCTTGTAAGCTTCCTTATAATATTTACAGGAATGTGTGTGTTATTTTTACTTATTCACAGCAAAATTTGACTTTGCATAATCTTGACCAGCTAATTTAGAAGACTGCTACACTACCTGACGTAGTTCTATTTCACTTCACCAAGGCTATGCAGTAACTGGGAACAAATATCTGACTTATGTAGCATACTGTAAGTATTCTTTCTCTTATGGCTATTCACAACATGTCATTTCTATTATTATCTGAAATAACATCTGCAACATTCAGGGGATCATCTTTATCTCGATCAACCAACGGTATGAGAATTGTCATATAAGCAGGGCTTTGATCTGAATAACTATGTTTCACCATGACTTTAGCTTCATCAGTTTAGGCTAACTGACTAGCAGAGTAGCTACTCTATCTTTGAAGAAATGCTTCTTGTTCTTGAGGCAAATGGAAACTTTTTGTAGGATTCTGGTAACAGGGTTAACTGTCTACTATCATTTCCAGAGGCCGCGTAATAATGTGTGTGTTTTTTTTTTTTTTTTTTTTTTTTTTTAAATAACTCCTAAAATAACTGATGGATTTCCATGATATCAAAGCAGGGAGCGCTTCATACAATGGCCTACTTTTGTGAAATACCGTGCATAGCCAATTACGTTTCATTAACTTTTTTACTAAAGAAAATGAGGCTAAAGCCAGTCATAACCACCCACACATTCGCAAAAGTGATGACGTCCCTCAGTGAAGTTGTTATAACGTTTCTTCACCTGTACCTCCCATCCCCCGAATTGTTAAACGCCTGTTTAACTCCATAAATAATTGTCATATTTCCTACCCCAAGCAATACAAAATTCTTTGTCAGTAAAAGTTCAGCATACCTGGTAATGTGATTCGTGACTTTAGACTTGACCTAAACACAAGACCAACGTTTTATATCTTACCCACTCACTTACATTGAAGATCAAGAATGAGACTTATGACAGGAGACGAAAGAAGCCATGCTAACCCTACACTTCGCACTTCAAGCGAGTGTTGGTAAAGCAAGATAAATATAGTTTTCTTTAGGTTTAGCCGTAGGACTCATTCTTCCCTACAACACAGGTTACTCGATACATCAATTGCCAGGAAGAAAATGACAGAGAGCATTGTTTGATATGATTTGTCATATCAATTTCACCAGAGAGAGTAGCTTGAATTCCTTAGAAGGTAGACTTCTAAAAGATGTTTCATATAAGGGCATTGACATCAGCTATTTGATAAATTTTTAAATTATATATGTGTGTGTGTGTGTGTGTTCATACATACATAAGATTCATTATATTTCAACCTATAGTTTTTTATATTTATTTACGTTACAAGTACCAGTACCTATTTTTGTTACTTAAAAGGTATGTGATAAATATCATTGCGACTTTGTCACTGGAATTATATCAGACTTCAATTAATGAACCAATCAACCTTACTTTGAGATAATCCATTGACATTGTCTACATGCCAAGCTGATATACTCTTATCAAAGTATTCATTAGCTTTGCTTTTCCAAAATAATGTTATCACCAATTGCTGAAAACCATAGATTTATGAGAGATGAAAAGAAAAAAAAAACAAGAAATGGACACTTATACATTTTACACATCATCTCTCTCAAGGAAAAGAATTGTTTTCTATTTCTACTAATGTTTTTATTTTATTTTATTTTTTAGTCGCAAATCTAAAATTTGTAGGAGTCTGAGTAGAATATCTCTCAATGCGATTCCACACCCATGTTTTAAACCTCTTTTATTATGTTTGATAATTTGTGTTAACCATCTAATCATTATCTACCACCATAAAACATTTTATTGCTCTTCTGGCTCATTTTATATGTGCAGTACACAGTCTTTCCTAACAGGGATTTACTCGGTAGCCTAATAACAATGGGAATGAAGGAAAGAAGGCATGAAGGAAGGGGGGGGGGAGAGTACTAGGATAGTCATAGGTGTACACACCGAAGGAGGGTTGGGGGAACCTCTGCGTCACAGTTACGTGATTAAAATCAAAGTCATTTAGTAGATTTATATTTACAAATTTTTTATCGTTATTTTGGTCAAAACATTAGCATAGATTCGCAGAACAGACAGAAAGAAATTTCATAATCAATTGAAATTTTATGTAAATAAGGAAACTTTCTTAATCTTGCTAACTTTTCCGAATGAAGTCAGCGAGTAAGTTCATTTACAAAGGGAATCAATTCGAGAGAAAAACAAAAATATAATTTCAGGATTTTTTTTTCTAGGAAAACAGAATTTTGATCTGGTTCGATTATAACATGTGCAGTTGTTTAGGGATTATAACGACTTATCTATATGTTAGTGAATAATAATATATATATATATATATATATATATATATATATATATATATATATATATATATATATATATATATATATATATATATATATATATATATATATATATATATATATATATATATATATATATATATATATATATATATATATATATATATATATATATATATATATATATATATATATATATATATATATATATATATATATATATATATATATATATATATATATATACACACACACACAGACACACACACACACACATATATATATATATATATATATATATATATATATATATATATATATATATATATATATATATATATATATATATATATATATATATATATATATATATATATATATATATATATATATATATATATATATATATATATATATATATATATATATATATATATATATATATATATATATATATATGTATAGCTAAGAACTGCCGATAATCGACAGAAACAAAAAAAACTTTTTTTCTTTTTATCTTATATGCGTAAATTTTGGATAAATTGATTTGAAAGTACAAGAGTACAAAGAAATTTATCAATTTTTTTTTATTAGTTAATGTATATGTTTTTCATATGGTGAAAGAATTATATATAACGATTGTATAGTTACGAGTTTGAAGATTTTTACTTTTTCATAACTTAGGGTATATGTTTTTTTTTACTCTGTTCCTGATATAAAGTATGTAACCAGCAAAAATAATAAATTTTATTCGCCTATAAATGATAAATAAATAATCTTTATTCCATCAAATAATTTATTTGCAAAATATCTTTTTATGATTATTTCCACCTCTCATTTATCAGGGATAGGAATGTTTAAATATTGGATATTAATATCAGGAGCAACAATGTATTCAGATGAATACGTTGTATATATATATATATATATATATATATATATATATATATATATATATATATATATATATATATATATATGTATATATATATATATATATATATATATATATATATATATATATATATATATATATATATATATATATATATATATATATATATATATATATATATATATATATATATATATATATATATATATATATATATATATATATATATATATATATATATGTATATGTATATATATATATATATATATATATATATATATATATATATATATATATATATATATATATATATATATATATATATATATATATATATATATATATATATATATATATATATATATATATATATATATATATGCTCAGGCCATGTCGTCCTGATATAAGTTCCTATAAGGTAGCTTTCTAGGGTATATTTGACTATAGTGATATTCCCAGAGAATTTTACCGAAAGGTATCCAGAATTCTAACTCCCTGAGCGAATATCCCTAAATAATCTCACAGGGATATCGCATAAGATCAAAGGACGTATTCTTGACACGTCACATAACTATCTTCGCCCCGAACATTATTAACACTTCGAGTGGGAATAGTGACAAGAATCTGAAACGAGAATGAAAAGAGAGCCGCTCATAAGGCATCTCTCCCATTCCGTTTCCAGTGTGTATCTGATGAAGGCGGTGGCGCCCTCTTTATTACTTTTTCGTGTAGCTCAACTACACGGTGTTTTCCCTGTGTTCTCTCGTTATTTTGGATTTAATTCAACATTTTGATGACTTCTCCGGCCTCTTCTGCCTCTAGGAAGTTGAGTATTATCTTTACTATGTATAAATGTAAGCTCTTGTCGTTTTGAATTAAATTAAAAGTGATTTCAACGTAAACAAGAGCTGTTGCCTACTAGAGGCATCCTGGATGCTATCGCTCGCTCTTACGGGTCATTTAGTTAGCTTGAGCAACATTCCCGGTTTGTTATGCTTTAATAGTTTTGCTATTTATTTTCTCTAGAAATGCTTATATTGTTCGGTCAGTGTTAGCACGATAAATTCGACACGGGTCGAGGTACCGATCTTGCCCTTCGTGAGGCTTTGTAGCCTAGACGTCTGGCACTAGTACTTTCATGCATGATATAAGTTTTTCCGAGTGCTATATTATTGAAGCTATAGGCAAATATTTTATACATGTAAGATATTGTTGAATTTTTTTTCCAAGATTGTATACGAGAGAGTTTCGGTGATTTAGGTAATCGATTCTCATCTTACCTAGTCTAGTATTCTAGTTACAGTAGTATACTTTCGCACATCCCCGATTGTTCTTTTTCTTCTCCGGAGGCTAAGTTCAATCCCTCTCTCCCTCTGTAAGCCTTCGGCTTAATCCTAGTGGTTCTATCTTTATAATAATTCAGGTATAACTTTTCTAGGATATGTTTGTCCTGACCTGATAACCAGAGTGACTAGTTTTTTGGGTTAGGGCAGAACATCAGAGATTCTAGTCTGTGGTCTGCTTCTTTCTAGCATAGAGAAAGAGTCTCCTTTGGTAGGTTAGGGGCGGACACAGGAAGTTTTGCTTCCCTAGTCCATGTTGGAAGGATTCTGATGATTCCTTCCTCTATTGGCCTAGGAGACTGTCCTGTGTCTTTTTGTCTTGGGCTAAAGAATGAGTTTTTCGGTTGCCCGACGAAATAACTTCACATAACTTCATTCTGGTTGGGAGGAGGATAGCAAGCATTACCAATCTTTCTCCCTAATAGACAACTCTTAGTTAGGATGAGCTCCATAACTGCTGAGTGTGTCTCTTGCTAGAACGAAGTCTTTAGGACCCTTATCCCTTTCCCACCTATCTTATTTTTATTTTCTTGGCCATAGTCCTTCTTCCGTACCTAGCATAGGTTAGGATGGAGGACCGGCTCAGCTCTCTGCCACCCGGCATTACGTGCCGGCCAGCAGAGACCCCCTTTTTTTTGCAGAGTGAACCCCAGACCTCCCTTGGTCTCTCTTCCCTGTCTGCCGGTAGAGCGAGTTAGGCTGTGGATTGTTGGGAAGCTTGAATGTTACATTCTCCTCTTTCATAAGTTCACTCTTTCTGGATGGAAGATCGTATGGCATGCTGCCCTATAATCTTACACCAATAATTTTTCTCTGACTATTGTGTTGCACCCCTATCCCGGCTGCCGGCTTGAAAGCCAACAGCCGGGCAGGTAGAGGTTCTCTGATTCTTGGCTACTGTCGGCGGCATGGTTTTATTACCTTTGCCAGCCAGCAGTGGAATCACAGCCCAAATTTGCTGGCCGCTACGATCAGTGGCCGGCAGCCGGGTTTTAGTGTTTTCAGCCGTTGGCTGGCAATGATTACTAGCCGGCACATAGTCGCGAATCAGAGGGCTGCCGCCTATTAGTTAAAGATAGTATACCTTTGATCTTTAAAGGGGTATTTTCCGGCCAGCACGTGCAGGCGCGTGCCGGCCAGCAAAATTGCATGCGGTGTACAGTAGTTGCTATATTTGTAGTGTAGTGTAGTACACACTACATTAGTAGAAACTGCTGTACAGAGTTTGTGATAACACTAAAGTTCTTCATCATACTTAATGTTATCTTGTACGGCCTTTTGTTGAGACCGTACTTTATATAGAAAGTGAGTTCTTTCTGTATTCTTTCAATCCCGTATATTAAAACTACACATTCAATTTCCGTTTAGGAAATTACTTAAGTTATTCTAGTATAGAATTAACCTTAGTTTTAATATTTTGGGAGGTTACGGCAATTGACTGGACAGGAAATACAAGTATGTGTCTTTCCTTCTTTCTTTTATAGCTTTTCTATATAAGCTAAATGTTTCAATATAAGTGAAAAGCCTTCACTTGATACACATGGATTTTTCTTCTCTTTACAGGAGGACCATCCGAAGTGCGGAAGTGTGTTCTGTAATGTCCGCAGTAAGGACTTCTGTGGACATCAATACTGTAGGAGGCACGCAGTATGCGCAGCCTCCAGAGGTGATCTCCGGTATTGGGACCCTCAGGTTTGTACAGTATGTTATAACCTGATTACTGAGGCTTTTGGCGACCTCAAGTCGACGGAGTCAAGGGATACTACCAGGGAAAAGTTGCGATCCTGGGTGAGGGGTTTTCAGAAAAACACCTCGGGCCCCTACCTTTCAAATGAGAAGATGAGGGCCTACCTTTTCCCTAAAGCATCGGCTGATGCAATGATCCCCTAGCCTCAGGCGAAGATACCAACTACTCAGAATCCGTTGGATTCTGAAGTCTCGGCCGCCCTTCAAGACATCCAATTGGACGATAGGATGTCGGAGGTGTTGGATTCTACAGAAAAGGACCTTCAAGGAGAAGGTCAAGAGGAAGAGCTGTGTCAGACTCCTCAAGTAGAAGAGGAAGAAATCGATGAGGTGTCGGTTACATCGGTTCCGGACCCAAAACCTGTTCCGGACCCAGAACCTGTTCCCTCTACTTCGTCTGTTATCCCATATGCCCTGGGAAGGACTCTTTCTTCTATTGTAGAGATGATCCAACAAATTCAGAAGAAGAATGATGAGAAAGAGGCTGCAATGAAACTGGAGATATGTAGACTTGCAGCATCACGTGGGCCCCAGAAGCGACTCAACGTGAAGGATCTTCCTTTGTGTTCGGATACCAATCCTTGGAAGTATGCCGAACATATGCCAAGGACAATCGGGAAGATCGTTATATTTGAAAAGTTGGGAGCAATTCCCCTGGAAGAGGTGGAATTTTGGCCCAATAAGGATTCCTACCCAGAATGTTATATCTGCCTTAGGAAGGAGCCAGCCTCAAAGGAGGAGACTGAGCCAAAGGAGGTCATAGTTTTGGATCATAGTAAAGCTCAGGCATTACTATCAAGCTCGATGAAAGAGAGCGGCTTCACGAACTCAAAATTGCCAGCCTTAAGTAAGAAGCTTCCGTCTTTTGTGGCCTCTC
Source organism: Palaemon carinicauda (assembly GCF_036898095.1). NCBI lineage: Eukaryota > Metazoa > Arthropoda > Malacostraca > Decapoda > Palaemonidae > Palaemon > Palaemon carinicauda. Next base: position 11,606 of record NW_027169613.1, on the reverse strand, counting down.
CTACCAGAGCCTTTCTCTTAATGAAAAAGGGATATAAGGCAGCCTTAAAGGCAGTGAAGGCAGGGAAACCATGCCCCTCCTTGGAGGAGTGCAAGCCGTTATCTCTGACCTTGCCCTTGGACCAAGAAGACTGGAAGGACGTACACCTTACCTTCAGTCGGGAAGCTGGAAGCTGATATTGCTGAAAGTCAGTTCGGTGAGGCACTCCCTAAGCTGTCGGAGTTTCTCTTGCGCAGGAAGCAAGAGACAAAGGAAAGACTTGCGGCATCAATGTCGTTGCAAAAGACATTAGAAACAATGGCAAGTGACCCCAAGAACCGGGAATTGTTCATGGTGGTGGCCAAAACTCATTTGGCCACTGTTGCAAAGGATCTCTATAGCTTTATTAGCGCTATGAGAGCCTCTTGAGAGTTCGTGTTCGCCTCGGGTGCAGTGAGACACGAGCCAAGGAAACTGATATCCGCTTGTATCTGGGGTAAAGACCTCTTTCCCAATGATGTGGTTAAAGAGGTAGTAGACAAGGCCGCCACAGAGAATTGGAACCTTCTCAAAAAGTGGGGCTTAAATCTTAAGAGGAGGTCTTCTCAGGATGAGGGTCCCCAACCCAAAAGGAAGACAAAAAGGCCTAGGCCATCTTCTCAGCCGGCTATCCCTTACCGACAGCATCAGCAGCAACAACTTCCTGTGACCGCGGTGCCTCAGATGATGGCACAACCTCCAACCACGTACCAACTGGTACCTCAACAAGTGGCTACTCAGTCGCCAATTTTTAACCCAGCCTTCGAAAGGCAGACTTCTTCCTTTCGTTCGAGGGCTAAAGGAACAGCCAGAGGTTCTTCTAGACTCCCTTCAAGAGGAAGGGGATTCAGGGGAGGACGTGGTCAAGGAGGCAAGGCCTCAGGTCCACAACAGCAGAAGTGAGATGCTTCCTGTAGGAGGGAGGGTACAGCTATTTAGGGATCGCTGGACCTTTGATTCCTTGGCCCACAGCCTAATAAAGAATGGACTACGTTGGAGTTGGAGCAACCCTCTACCTCAATTTCCTCAGTTCTCCCAACACTCAACCCCCGTTTTGGAAGAACACGTCCGAGAGCTATTAGACAAAAGAGTGATTCGGAAAGTTAAGTCCATCAAATTTCAAGGGAGGCTGTTTTGTGTTCCAAAGAAGGACTCAGGTAAACTCAGAGTCATCCTTGACTTGTCGCCACTCCACAAGTTCATAATGAACTATAAGTTCAGAATGCTCACACTTCAACACATAAGGACCCTACTGCCCAAGAGGGCATATACTGTCTCTATAGACTTGTCTGACGCTTATTGGCATGTTCCAATTAATCGCCAACTCTCCTCCTACCTAGGCTTTAAGTTACATAGAAAACTTTACGCCTTCAGAGCCATGCCTTTCGGGCTAAACATAGCCCGAAGGATTTTCACGAAGCTCGCAAACGCAGCCCTCCGTCAATTACGCCTAAAGGGGGTCCAAATAGTAGCCTACTTGGACGACTGGCTGGTGTGGACAGCATCCAGGACAGAATGCATGCAAGCTTCTAAGAGAGTGATCCAGTTCCTGGAACATCTGGGATTCACGATCAATATCAAAAAGTCTCGACTTTCTCCAGCTCAAAAATTTCAGTGGTTGGGAATCCATTGGAATTTGGAGTCACATCGACTTTCCATTCCTGGAAAGAAGAGGAAAGAAATAGCAGGATCTGTCAAGAGACTGCTGAAATCCAAACAGATATCAAGACGCGAACAGGAGAGAGTGCTGGGCTCTCTACAGTTTGCTTCAATAACAGATCCAGTGCTAAGAGCACAGCTAAAGGATGCAACAGGAGTCTGGAGAAAATACGCATCAAACGCGAGAAGAGATGTAATAAGACCTCTACCGACTCGACAGCGTTCGCTTCTCAAGCCATGGTCCAATGCCAAGCAACTGAAGAAATCAATACTTCTTCAACCTCCTCCCCCGTCACTAACTATCCACACAGACGCTTCAAAGGAAGCCTGGGGAGGTCACTCTCATCAGAAGAGAGTCCAAGGAGCTTGGTCCAATCTTTTCAAGTCATTTCACATCAACTTCCTAGAAGCCATGGCAGTGCTTCAGGCTTTAAAGAAGGTATCTCCTCGCCACTCGACCCACATAAGACTAGTTCTAGACAGCGAGGTGATTGTGAGATGCCTGAATCGACATGGGTCAAGGTCACCTCAAATTAACCAGGTGATGTTGGTCATTTTTCGTTTGGCAGAAAGCAAAAAATGGCACCTGTCAGCAGTTCACATTCAAGGGTTCCGCATTGTGACAGCGGACGCTCTATCTAGGTTTACGCCAATAGAGTCAGAATCGTCCCTTGTCGCAGGATCGTTCTCCTTCATCTCGAGTCAAGTCACAGAGTTGCAGATAGACCTCTTTGCGACGAAAGACAACAAGAAAATGGATCGTTATGTGTTCCCATATGGGGATCCGCTAGCGGAGGCCGTGGATGTTATGTCCCTAGACTGGAACAGATGGTCCGGTATTTATCTGTTCCCTCCGCACAACCTCCTTTTGAAGGTTCTTGACAAGCTGAGATCCTTCAAAGGGAAGGCGACAATAGTGGCCCACAAGTGGCCAAATAGCATGTGGTTCCCTCTGGCATTGGAACTACGCCTCTAATTTGTGTCGCTACCAGATCCATTCCTATCTTAGCGAGTACAGAAGTCGACTGTCTTCGCTTCATTACTGAAAACCAGAAACCTACATCTCATGATTTTCTCTCCCTAGTTTCTTTCCAAGAACATGCTATCCACCATCAGGTGGGGTCCCTAGAGAATCTACCCTCTGAAGGAAGATGTATCTCTATGTCCAGTGGGGTGCCTAAGGTCTATCTTCATAGAACTTCAGACTTTATGGTAGGACAGCTGTTCAGATGAGAAACCTCGGGTTCAAGGTTTTCTATTACTAAAGGCGAAACTCATCTGTGTTATTCGCGAATCGGGTCCTGACAGTACACCCACTAGTCATGATCCGAGAGGAGTTGCTTCTTCCATAAAATTTCCTTATTTACACGGACCTTGAACATCTTGTTCGTTCACCAACTGTTGGTCATCCAAGGTGTTCTTTATGCACTATGCAAAGCAAGTGGAGCAACTCAAGTAATCTGTGGTAGCAGCAGGTAGAATCCTTTACCCTTCTGTTTTAACTCTGCGAAGAACAGTGTAATTAATTTGGGACAATTAATTAAGAGGGTGGGTGTGTAGTCATTGCGTGTACTACACACTGAGCAGTAGGCCACGAAAGTGTCCTTACGAACTGTTCCATTGACGTTGGTGAACTATAGCATAATACAGACACCTTTGTCAAGCGTTCCTTACGCTAGTGTAATTAAACAGTGTACAGTCTGTAGCATTATTATTTATTCAATTAACGTGGCAAGTCTGTTTCATGGTAGATGAAACGTTATTTTCTGTTGACTGTTTTCTTTGTGCTTTAATAGATATCATCAACTCTTTAATTTTTTTTCTTTTTTTGTAAAGGTAGATCTGATATGCATGTTTATTAAATTTTTAATAAACTAGTTCATAGTGAACCCTGCGTTTTATTCGCCCACACTCGTTTTTACTAGATTTGTACTGAGCATTAAGATTAAAATATGGATATTTTTATCATGGTATGTCTTTTTAAGATTGTTCCCTGATTTAAGCAAAGTCCACTCTCCTTAACCCTTCTTTTATTATTATTATTATTATTAACTGCTAAGCTACAACCCTAGCTGGAAAAGCACAATGCTATAAGCCCAGGGGCTCCAACAGGGAAAATAGCTCAGTGAGGAAAGGAAAAACAAAAGGAAAATTAAATTTTTAAGAAGAGTAACAACATTAAAACAAATATCTCCTATATAAACTATAAACACTTTAACAAAACAAGATGAAGAGAAATAAGATAGAATAGTGTGCCCGAGTGTACCCTCAAGCAAGAGAACTCTAACCCAAGGCAGTGGAAGACCACGGTACAGAGGTTATGGCACTACTCAAGACTAGAGAACAATGGTTTGATTTTGGAGTGTCCTTCTCCTAGAAGAGCTGCTTACCATAGCTAAAGAGTCTCTTCAACCCTTACCAAGAGGAAAGCTGCCACTGAAAAATTACAGAGCAGTAACCCCTTGGGTGAAGAATTGAGGTGGTACCCTAACGGGAGAGTAGCAGAGATGCAAATTTGTTCCTATGCGGATGTGACCTTTATCCGATAGTTATTAAGAGTGGTCACCTTGGGGAAGGTGTCACAAATTCAATCTGACTTTGGCGACTCTTATACAAAATTCGCTTTATAATGTATAGGGGGAAACCACTATACAAGCTTGTCATTTTGTCATCCATAAGTTTTTATGTACTCCTCGAGACTTTCCCATAGTCCAGTTTGACTCATCCCTGTAGGGGGCAGGACGCACTAACATAGTTCATGCTTAGATGAAATGATGTAAGACGGTAACATCATAAGTCTCTAGGTCTAGACAGACCAGGAAAATACTTTCTTGAGAGTACGACACTGATTGGGAATCCACAGATACAGTAATGCTCTGATAAACTTCCATCAGGACGACATGGCCTGGGTCCAAAAAACGTATTTTGAGCGTAGCGAAAAATCAATTTTTGGGTGAGGTAGCCATGTCGTCCTGATGGACCCTGCCCTTCCTTTTATTGTAAAAGGGCTTATGGACCCTTCCCTATAATACAGTATCTGTACCACCTCGTATATCGCTACAAGGAATAAAGAGAGCGCCACCACCTTCATCAGATACACACTGGAAACGGAATGGGGGAGATGCCTTATGAGCGGCTCTCTTTTCATTCTCGTTTCAGATTCTTGTCACTATTCCCCCTCAAAGCGTTAATAATGTTCGGGGCGAAGATAGCTATGTGACGTGTCAAGAATACGTCCTTTGATCTTATGCGATATCCGTGTGAGATTATTTAGTGATATTCACTCCAGGAGTTAGAATTCTGGATACCGTACGGTAAAATTCTCTGGGAATATCACTGTAGTCAAATATACCCTAGAAAGCTACCTTATAGGAACTTCCATCAGGACGACATGGCTACCCCACCCAAAAATAGATTTTTCGCTTCGCTCAAATTCCGTTATATATATATATATACATATACATACACAGAGTATATATATATATATATATATATATATATATATATATATATATATATATATATATATATATATATATATATATATATATATATGTAATTAAAGAAATAGTTTGTTATTACATGTTTAAAACACATGACGTAATATGTCATTTAGGATGAAGATGATAGCGTGAGATTTGCTGTAGTCATGTAAAATCATAAACAGGATGCACTATGCAGCCTTGGCAATGTAACATTTTTCTGAAACGTCAACACCAATGCATCAGTATGTGAAAGATTGTGTCGTCACCGGATGCAGGTGTCTTCCGAGAAAGAATGTAACAGTTACCTTATTGTGTTTAAATGCTACGACAACTAAGCATACGATATCTGTGATATCGATAATTTAAGCAGTTCATATCTATACTTCACCTGAATTGGTCATCCGACCAAACCAGCTCCACTCCTATGATGGAGATGTTTAACTCTGTTGTTTTTAGAGAATAAATACTTTTTAAAGCTAATAAGATGAACTTCGTTATCCAGACTTGACATCTTAAACAACACATACTCAATGTGTGCCTATAAAAGTAGCACAATAATAAATGGTGGCAGCGCTAACACACCAATAAATGGTGGCAGCGGTTAAACTCTACGAATCAGAGAAAGATCTTCAAGTAATTATAATAATAAACTCTAAGAATTAGAGGAAGATCTTCAAGACATCAAAATAAAGCTATAAAAACTAGAGAAAGATCTTCAAGAACTCAATGTTATCTACATGTATCTACAATTTTGACTAAGTAACATAGTCCATCAAAATCTATAACATTTAATGAATGTTATACATACAAAATGATGAACTGGATCAAGAGAGAGAGAGAGGATGTGTCGACATCACACAGAACAATATATAACCTAAGTACAAATTTTTAAATTCATTCCAGTTGGGGCAGTGAAGTGTAGTTATCACGAGTCGTTAGTCGATTATTACTGCGGTGAGTGGTTTGCCAATCTTTTATTTTCCTTTCATCAAAGGAAGCTGTGTTCAACTCCGAATTCTCATCTAGAATTTTTTTCTCTCTTTGTGCTAATTCCATTTTCTTTCAGAAATTTACAGGAAATATCTTTGTGTTCAATTTTCTTTCAGAAATTCTCGGGAAATGTCTTGGGATTAGTAACATTGTTAGGGGAATTTTATTATACATATGCGTTTACGCAGTGGACGTCTGTACTCATATAGATATTTTGATAGAATTGCAAGGGGTCGAAGAGATAGGAAAAAAAATACAGCAGTCATGACTCCCCCTGTGAGCCCTACCCCTGGACATAGTGGCGTAGGCCAGACTAATCCTCCCCAATTGTGACGCTTGTAAATGCCAGGTCAGCAATCCTTCCTTTTCAGGGTCGAGTCAATGGGTTCTTGCCACAAAATGTGGAGTCATGGATTTCATCCGTCGATGCCCATTTAAATGCCAAACAAATCGTAGACCCTTTTGTACAATTACAAGAAGCTAAAAGTTTTATAGATTTTTCTAAGGGGGATGCGAGTGCGTATTTAAGAGGTGTTTCATTTCAAGAAGCAGTTACCTGGGATAATTTCAAAGTTAGGTTACGCGCAGTCTATGGGGGTGAGGAAGCCTTGGATGTAGTATTAACGTTAAGAAATACACTTAATCAAGCCACTATGAATCAGCTTAATGTTATTGAGAGAGCAGCTCTCATAGCTGATAGGCTTAATGAATATCAGGACATTTTAGGTAATTCCACTTGGGTTACTAGAGATAACATCTCCGTGAAAGATTTTTTACGATTAATGTATTTAACTTTTATGATACTTATGTTGCCTGAAGCTTTAATGCGGTGTTTTGATAAAAAGTTAACGCCTGCAAGTACGGAATTGGATGTATATAAACAGATAAAAAAACACATGTCCAAGTGTCCAGATCTCGATCCCGTGTTGACTCAAGTTTTTGCAAAGAATGAAACAAAGCCACAAACAGTGAACGTAGTTAATATTCAAGTAGCGGGAATGACGTGTTATAATTGCAAACGTCAAGGTCACTTAAGCACGGACTGCAGAACGAAATTCTGCTCAATTCATAATAGTTCGACACATTCATACAATCAATGTTACTTGCGTAAGACACAACAGAATCCCAGAAACACACAGTCAATTCCACAGTCAGTTCCATATGGAAATAAAAAGAAAAATCCTCATTTTGTCAATAAGAAGAAACAACCAAATGTCAATGCAGTTCAGAGTCTAAAGCAAACAAACACTTCTTCGAATATCGCTGAGCCTGGGTCGTCAAACCAGACCTCACAAGGTCAGACTAATTTTCAGAATGTGCAGAGCAAAGCAAATACCACATAGTTAACTCCAGAGGGGAAGAGAGTGATGTTGGGTCAAGGTCATTCATGTCAACATCAATAATATTGAATAATCAATTTAATGTTTTATCAGATAATTGTGAGACAATAGATTTTCCTATGAAACACACGGCCGAATTGAATAAAACATTGCATGCTCCCGTAGATTTGCAACGAATTCATACAATAATAAGGCAAAATGAGTTACTACCAACCTTATATGCTGTAAATTTAGAACACAAATCCTTTACGTTATTTTTTTACTCTGGTAGTCCACGTAATATCATGGATTTGAAGACACATCATTTGTTGTTTACGAATTTTCCGATTGAAAAATCCGGAGTTAGACTCTCGGGTATAGGAAATAATGAATTAAATGTCATAGGCATAACTCATGTTCAATTCAAAGTCAGTAAACGCACGTTTGCCGATACATTTGTTGTTGTACAAAACATTGATATGTATCCAGCTGTAATTATAGGATACCCATCTATGGGAAATCAAAACATTATCTTAGCCCCTGCCAAGCACGGCGTGTATATCAAAGGGAAATTCTATAAGTCTTTTAATACGTTAAAATTAGTTTTGGATAAAAAGGAGACGACAAATGTAACCGTAACGTACGTTGAAGAACCAATAACTTCCTCACTAATAAAGAAATAATATACGTGACCCAGCAGAATTCTCATTCACCCGTAATATCATCTTGCACGCAATCTATCGAGCCAAACGTACCTTCGAATTTAATAGTACAAATAAAGAAAACATTACCTGCATCTGAAATATTAATCCTTTCCGACACTTTGAAAACTAACGGATTGCCTGTCACACAAGCTATTTATATAGTAGGCTCACATCAACAATGTAATATCAAAGTCTGTAATCATTTAAATAACTCTTTAGTAATTCACAAAAATCAACATATCTCAGATGTAGAAGTTTATAAATATCAAATTCTTACCGTTGCTGAAATCAATCACTCTCAATCAGTTGCGGATGAATCCCTTTTGCGATCTATTAAAAATATAATCAATAAAGACATTCAAGACGAAGAAATTCAGCAGAAAATTTTTGGACTTTTAACTAAATATCACGATGTTTTTTCCACTACGGATGGATCCTTAGGAAAAACAGATGTGATCGAGCATAAAATAAGGTTAAAGGACAAGCAGAAAGTTATCTATGTACCCTCGTACAGACTCCCTATGAAATTCCAGAATGAAATAAATGATGAAGTAGGAAAAATGCTGGAAGAAGGAGTCATTAGGTAATCAAACAGCCCTTATAATTTTCCTTTAATAGTTGTACCGAAAAGATCGAACATGGCGTATCTGCGTCGACTTCCGACGTCTAAAAGAGGAGACGATCCCTGATCGATTCCCAGTACCATGTACTGACGATATTTTGTCTTTGTTAGGTCAGAATAAATATTTTACTAGTTTGGACTTACTTAAAGGCTTTCACCGGATATCATTAAAAGAAGATAGTATCCCATACACAGCCTTCAGCACAGCCAGGGGACATTATGAATTTTTACGGATGCCTTTTGGTTTACGTTGTGCTCCTATAACATTTACAAGAATGATTAACATAGTGTTTGGAGACTTGTTAGGGGATATATTGCATGCCTATATGGATGATCTTGTAATCTTTTCCAACACCTTAAAAGAACATCTACGTAAGTTACAACTAGTACTACAGAGATTAAGACAACATAACTTAAGGGTAAAGATTAGCAAGTGTGAATTTTTCAAAAGAGAATTAATATATTTGAGTTTCATGGTGTCAAGCCAAGGTCTTAAAGTAGTCCATGATAAGGTGTCGGCTATACGTAATTTTCCCATACCTACTAATGTCAAGGGAATACAGCAATTTCTGGGTTGTAGTGGATATTACAGGCGTTTTATACGCAACTATTCAATAATAGCCGCTCCTTTAACTGATCTTACGAAGAAGGGCGTAGATTTCATGTGTTCTGAGCAACATCAACAGGCGTTTAATACCTTGAAAGATGAACTGTGTAGTTCTCCTATCTTAAAATTTCCTGACTTCGGTAAGGAATTCTTCATTGCAACAGATGCCTAAGACTTAGGAGTAGGAGGGGTATTGCTTCAGCAATATGATAAACAATTTTTCCCGATAGCTTTCTATTCTCGAAAATTGAGAACTTCTGAAAGTAAGTATGCAGTAATAAACCAGGAAGGGTTAGCTATTGTTAATTCACTAGTGCATTTTAAGTTCATGATTTACGGTTATCCCGTTAAGGTTCCTACTGACCATAAACCACTAACCGAGTTCTTTAAAGGCTTCAACCACACCCCTAAACGAACTCGGTGGTATTTGATCATTCAAGATTTTGGCACAAGAATTGGGTATTTACCTGGGAAAGCAAATATCATTGCGGATGCATTATCACGCAACCCCGTGTCATCTTGTACGGAGCCTTTAGCTGAGTTAATAGATATATCAACATCCATGCCTATTGTTAAAACGATATCTGAACATTAAGATATAGGCTGGAGCGCTGAATTATTACAGACTGAGCAAAGAAAAGATCAGAAAGTAGAAACAATTATAAATGCTTTGAAAGGCAATTATAAAGAAAAGGGATATATAAAGTATAAGCAGCAGAATTATATAATCAAGGACAATATTCTGTTTAGGACTGTGACAAGGAAAACCCGCAATACACCACATGTAACTAACGGCCAATCTCACTTATTTCCACTGTCCTGAATTGGTTGCATTAAAATCCATTACATGGATACCCGGGGTTCTCATTAATGTCACAGAAAGCCAAATCATTGTTTTATTGGCATACGATGCTTACAGATATAAAAAGACACATAGCTAATTGTCGCACATGTCAGGAAAACAAAGGGCAAACGAAAACACCTGTCAGCCTAGGGGCTTATCCCGTGCCCAATCAACCCTTTGAAAGAATACCTTTAGATTTGTTAACAGGATTTTACGAGTCAGACAGAGGAAATAAGCACCTCTTAGTAATTATAGATGCTTTAACTCGATATATAGCGCTTAAAACTAAAACTGCGATTGAATGCGCTAGGAAGTTTTACGAGTGTTACATTTGTAAACATGGAATTCCACACATGATATTCTCAGACTCGGGTGGTGAATTTAAAAATCACTTTCTTACCTCATTGTGTGAATTCCTTAGCATAAAGAAAATAAATACCATGATATATCACCCAGAGTCGAATGGGCTAGTAGAAAGAGCAAATAGGAAGATTTTAGATATATTAAGAGTAACACTAGGGATATTGCAATACCGGCGGCACTGAGTACTCTGAATCATTCAAATCATATATCAATTAAAATGTCACCGCATGAAGCATTGTATGGTACTTAGTTAGAATTCCTTTCCATGTATTAACGCCTCCACCTAATCTATCAAATCCTTTAAAAGAATGTATAAATGCAAGGTATAAGTCGATATGATATCCTTCGAAAGAATTTAGAAGAATCACAAATCATAATGAAAAGGAATCACGATAAAATAGCGAAGCCAACTAAAACATATACCGTAGGTGATAACGTTTATATACAAATCAATGTGCGTAAAGGACTCAATTATAAACTAACACCTAAGTTTGAAGGCCCATTTAACATTTTGGAAACATAACGTTTATATACAAATCAATGTGCGTAAAGGACTCAATTATAAACTAACACCTAAGTTTGAAGGCCCATTTAACATTTTGGAAACATTAATGGCCAATAGGTTTAGAGTTCAAAACGTATCCCAACCCACTGATGAGAGAATAGTACCATTGGCTCACATAAGAAATTAAAAAAAAAAATAACAGAATTTATGGGCATCTAATAAAATATATCAGCCCTATATATATATATATATATATATATATGTACGAAACCGTGGTACGTGTACATACCAGGAATTCTTGTTTGTGCACTAAAAAATTGAATCTTTACCAAGGTAACAAATATTTTTATTAGTTACCGTATTGTGTTAATCTATGTTTCTGACAAAGGTAACAATTATCCTTTAACAAGTTACCGAATCATATGTATGTCAGTAGTTTTTTTTTGGTACCATATAATCATTTGCTAGCAATGTACCATATATATGATCT